>NW_023459511.1:0-55426 GCF_013731165.1 Rhagoletis pomonella | reverse complement strand
ATAAGTCAAAATTACAAACTTTTTGTAGAAAAGTTTAAAAAAAATTTTACAACTAACTTTTTATTAAGAATTTGAACTGCCGGTTTCACGAAATCAATTTAAGTAAAAAATTACTGTTTTCTGACAGTTTGTGTGTACGTATTTTAAATTCAATTAAAAAATCATATCACTTAAATTACTGTCATGTTTTATATGTATGTATGTTTTATAGCTCACTAAATTCTAGCTTAATAAAGTGCAAGGTTAAAGGTTAATTTTTGATATTTTTTTGCCGATGATGTTATTATCGATTTTCTTACATACAAAAAAGTGCGTAAAAAAATTGTTAAAAATTAATGCGATTTTTTAGCACCTTCAAGTTTGCATTTTGTTAAGTAAAATTTAATGGGCTTGAAATTTTTCTAAAAAATATCATTAGAAAGTAGCAAAAATTACTATGCAAATTTATGGAACTTTCCTGAATTTTGGAATACAGAGATTTTATTTTTGTTTTTTTTTTTGTAAAAAAATCGCGTTTTTTGCAATATTTGAGAAGCTCTAGCAAAGAAAGAAAACGTGATAAGACCTTTCGCTAAGGCTTAAATTCAATTTTTGATGTACAATAAATGACTATAAGTGACCTTAGGGTAAAGGTGCAGGAATGGTATTGTAAGGGATTGTAGTCGAAAGTTCAAGTCTTAATTTAAGCCTAAGTGGAAGGTGCTATCACCTTTTCTTAATTGCGGTAGGTACTCAAATTTCGCGAAAGTGAATTTTCGCTGTTCGACAAATGGCTATAAGTGACTATAAAGTCAAGGTGCAGGAATGGTTTTTTTTAGGGATAGTAGTCGAGAGTTTCAGCTTTATTTTAAGCCTAAGCAAGAGGTTCTATCACCTTTTGTTTGCTAGAGCTTTTAAAATATTGCCAAAATCGCGATTTTTTGACCTTGACCTGGTTTTTCTCAAAATCTGGAGCTGATGGAAACTATACTTACGGATTCGTAATCAACACAAACAAGTCTTATCAAAAACAACTTTAACATTTGCCGCTCTAAAATGTTCATGTATTTCTTTTTGGATTGTGTATTTTTATAAAAACTTAGCGAAAACAAATTAGAATAAAAAACATTGCATACATTGCGAAAAATTCTCTGTGCCAATACTTTGTTCGTCACTGTATGTATTTGGTACAGTAAGTAGGATAGAATAGAGAGGACTTTAGAGTTACAGCTGCCACTGTCTCCCGGTGAGGTTACCTTTGTTGCTCTAATTTTCTATTGTTGTACGCAACACCTCCATCAATAGCACGCTGCGTCAAAGCGTTTGGTCTACTTATGTACTTACATATTATGTATGTATGCACTTGTATAGACATATACATATATCGTTAGTATAGTATCGAAAGGGCGGATCTCACATCGTCGCTGAAATGCAAAAAAGCCACAACTAACTAAAATTTTTTATTGCATAAAACGATGTGGGTACTTATAATTCGATGAAATGCATCATAACCACTCAAAAGGTTATATTCAGTTTAGTTAGTTACGTCTTTTTGTATTTCAGCGACGATGTGAGTTACGCCCTTTCCTTAACATACTAACGATATATATGTATCAAATGTATTATGTATGTATGTACATAAAATAGCTGGTCAACTACATTTATGTATACATATCAGTGTTGCCACAAAAAAAAAAATAGTCAAATTCCTCAAAAACAAATGAAAAGTCCTCAAAACCTGAACAAATTACTCAAAATTTTCTTATTACAGATATGAGTATTGTGTACTGCATACTATTTACAGGTACTTAGTATAAAAATTAATTATATTCTCCAATTCAATTAGTACATTTGTTCTTGCGGTTAAAATAAAGTATCACCGTTATTTTGTATGCCTTGGTTTGTATATAATATTGCTGCAACTATATCAGTGCTCAATCTGGTCCTCAATTCAATCTAAACTAAATACTACTAAATATAGGCTGAGTTCCAAAAGGTCAGTTGCAAAGCAACTATAAAAAAGTCACGCATTCCTAAATGCAAATATGTAATTTTTGACGATGTGCCATGTCCCAAAATGTATCGTAAAAGTTATCGATGCGTATACAGAAAGCAAGCTGCGCATCGCTAAGTTAATTGATACTTTGATGACATTTCGAAGCAAACAATGGCCGACGCCGAAGGGTAAGACTACATTTTTCTATCTTAATTCATTGCTATATTGAATATTTAAAATATGCAATGTGTCGCAACTCTGCATATACAAACAGTTTGAATACCGTAGTATAACAGTTTCAAAACATTGTATTGATACGTTTTGGGAGTCAGCCATACGTTCTACTGAAGCTTTAGAAACGGGCCATATTTTTTTTAAATTGGGGAAACTTATATGAACCTGAAGAATCTTTTAATTCAAAAACTTGTTTCCTATAATTTTCTGGATCTAATGAGGAAAAGTAGGTTTGAAGAATGTTTGACAAGCCGCTTGTGTGATGTATTTCGCTCTTTATAAAACTTCGAAAAGCTTTTTGTTCAAAAATTTGCAGAGCTATTTTAACAACTCTGTTGTGTACAACATGGTTGCATTTGTTATCTGCAAAAATATTTTGAGAGAAAATTCCTTGAAAAATACTCAAGCGCGCCCGAAATTCCTCACGTTTTAAGGAATTACCCAAAAGTGGCAACACTGATACATATACGCTAAATGCTTTCCACCACGCTTGGCACACGCTGCGTATACGTATTTTCATTCATTTATTTGTTATCTTTCTTCTCGGCTCTCGCGCAGCACATCCCATGTACGGGGTTGGATGTTTTATCCACAATTTATACGAGGTTTGTTGTTTTTTGTTTTGCTTGTCGCAGTAGTTGGACTACGCTACCTATGGTGCAGCTGTGACTGCGGGTCGACTGATTTTTTTCTATAATTATTAGTTCCGCTGTTGCTTTGTGAGTTAGTAACCGAGTGTTTCCCCCATTTTGGTTTACATTTTGCGCTTGCTTTATTAAATTTACATATGCATGTGTGTATGTACTAGTTTATTGGGAGTGGGGCTTACGTTGCTTGATCTGTAGGAGAATTGCTAGCTTCCTCAATTTGTTTTTAACTAGTTTTGCTCCCTTTCTATAGGTATTCGCTTTCCTTTTGTACATTGATTAGTTTACTCTTTGTACTCAACATAAAATCTATTTAGGTTTTACTTTTGCATTGCTTTCTTTCTAGAACGTTGCTCTCCGGATAGGTGCTCTTATTTAGAACACATACATACATACTATTTACCTGGTAAGCGCTCTTGATCGAAGCAACATGAAAGAGGAAGAAAGCATTTTAAACTTATTTTATTTATTGTTTTACGGAAATGCTTAGTTTCTTCATTGGTTTGGAGATAAAAGAGAACGTGTTGATTTTCTTTAGAAATTCCTCTTTTTAAGCGCATTAATGTTTTCGACTTGTGAACAACTTAGTCACTACTTAGTGAATGCTGAAACTTTCGCGAAAGTTGATTTTCTAAAAAGAAATAATAACTTTAGCTGAAAAAATATTGAAGAAAACAGACATGATTTTATGCTTCCGAGTTCCGACTGCATCTGTATGGAGCAGCTTAGAAGTGCTGCTGTAGTGACAGTCCTTTGCCAGATATACAAAAGTCTGGATTGTTCCGGCTACGTAGACCGTAATTTTTAATAGAAATATAGTTCATTCTGTATAAAATGGCGTATAAATTAGTGATTCAAAGTTTTTACATAGTTTATGAAAATTCGACAAATTTTCACCAAAATTTTTAACTTTTAAACAAAATGTTTTAGATTTTTTTTTTTTTTTGAGTATGCAGTTTTGTAACTCACTCAATTTCAGTATGATAAAGTGGAGGTTTTAAGTGGCTATAATCTGCCGTTGATTTTTGAGATTTTTTTTACTGACGCTCTTCGGTATTTTTCCCATACAAAAAATGAGCAAAATCATCACCAGAGATTGCGGAGATTCCTTCGTGGAACATTGAAGTAAACCTCCTCTAGAAGAGCAGGTAATCGATGGCACCATTTATTAAATTAAATGCAAAAGTTAGAGGGAGCAAAGATCTATTAGCTTCCAGAAATTTAAGGTCTGTTAAGAGCAAACGATAGTTATACGTCCGAATAAGCTCAGCGAAGTTTAGCTTTCATAAGGCAAATTTAAGAAAAACTTTTAGAACCCTTTCTACCCTATTAATTTTGTATGGTATGGTCTCCAAATAAAATAATGTGTATGGGTCAGAGAACATTGAACACTGACGCTTGACAAAATGATGTGTCTGATATGACTATTAAAGGAAAAATTAGAGCTAAAAATAACAACAAGATCTTTGATTTCCTCAACTTTTTGAAGTTGTGTTTGAGAGATGGTATATGTATGTCGAAAGCATTTTTAGTATTTAGTGACAGGCCTGAGACGATTGTTAATCTCTGACTGAAGTCTAAGTGCATCATCCGAAATTTGACTCACGGAAAAAGTTTTCAAATCGTCAGCATACAGTAAAAATTTAGTAGATAAATGAATAACACAAAGAGTAAGGGACTTAAAATCCTTCCACGGAAAACCCCCGCTGAGGCAATGAAAGAATCCACAGGCTAGAGACCTATTGAAAATAATCTTTAGAGGTAAAATCATATCAGGGCACTTCTTTATAAGGCTTGCAGAATTTCGATCAATATCTACTTTAGCCGACGCTTTCAGATTTAAAATGCCGTCGGACGGAGCCAAAATTAATTGAAGAACTAAACCCCGAGAAAAAACTTGAATGAACATTTAGATTATCATATACAAAATTAGAACTGAAGAATGCAGGCAATAGGTTAACAACTTTAAATGAGGTGGAGGCAAATTTGTCTTCCAAACATACGTACGTGAGGTTGCATAAACTATTTTCTAGAGAATAAAAACACTCGTATTTCAAAGTGGTTCTCTTTTCTTAAAAAGCAATCGCATTTCTGGCTAGTATACTTCAAGACGAATGGATAAGGATTGAGCCAAGAGCTTGTGTGAGCAAATCCAATTTTTGGCAGCAAATGTCAGTTACGCAGAATGACGATACGCTGTTTTGTACTTTAAACGACAATATGAAATATTTCTAAATTGGCAGTATCTACAAGTGCAGTCCGCGAACATTACAGTGCAGATATATTAAATGCTGTATACTACTGGAGAAACCAGCCACTACAACTCAACTTATTTTGGCTATTTTTTGGACTTAAGTCAAAAGTTAGCCTACTTTTTACACAGCTTATTCTTGACTAAGTCTAAAAAATTGGCTAAACTAAGTTAAGTTGAGTTGGGGAAACCAGCCCTAAGCTTAATAAATGATAAACAATGGAAAAAAACGAGCTTTAACATCACCTACAATATATGTAAGCGGTGGAAACGATGAAATTTTTAAAAGTTAACGGACTGTTAATATTTATGGAAATTTTCGGTGGAGAGGTCCGATGAAAAATCAAAGAAATGGTTAAATTTTTTCACGTATTACGAAACCTTTTTGAGGGGGGGGACTTTCCCCTAGTACCTGCCCCGTGGATCCCCGCCTGACTGAGGATACGTCTGAAACTCGCCTGCATGTGTCGTGTCACATATATTCACATTAAAAACCTGCAAAACGTACACTTGGCTCAAAACCATCTCCCTTTGACTGCTGAATCCAAACACATTCCGCAGATAGGTTACTGCCAATTAGAAGTATTAAATATATGCTTCCAAATATACAGCTGACAAAATACTAGAATTGTTCTTTTAGACTTGAAAATTTTTTATAGCTGATATTTTTCAAAGAAAAACTGGTGAAAAAATGGTGTTATTAAGGAATGAACTGTATTTTAATTTAAAATCTTAAAAATTAATAAATAAACATACGTGGCAAGCAATATCATTTTGAATTTGGTCCAAAATGATATATTCAACACTATATATGAATCTCAATTTCTTTCATTTTTTTTTTGTTGTATCTACTCCTGACTTTGCAAAGGCAGAATTTATTTAACATCTTGCATTTTTAATAAAATAAATAAACAGTATTTAATTGCATTATGGTGAGGGATCGCAATGGCAAGTGGTAAATTATAGACCATACAAAATTTGATGGTGTTCAACTGTATGTACATACATACACACTAGAGACCTGTACGATTATGCTAGTACACGCTATTTAACAGTAAATTTGGCATCGCCGAATTTTCACAACCGTGACATCGTCATGGGTGTATTCGAGCTGCACTTAATGCGGCAGTGCTACTTTTTATGAAAGAGTATCACGTTCTACGCGAAAATTTGGACAACTCTGCCTACATCAAGCGTTCGAGGAACAAAATTTCGACAATAAGTTGCTCATCATTCGCAAATCAAAATCAAAATACAAATTTTTACTGCACAATTTCCGCGCCGTTAATCCAGATCAACATTGCCTTCTGTCTTAGCATTTAGTTAATACGGTACTCGTACGATACTAACATAATTGTGCAGACCACTGGTGCACATATGAACATATGTACATATGTATGTATGCCTGTAAAAATATAGATATGGCGCCCCACTCTTTGAATTCTTTGCATGTTTTTGGTTGCGTGCAAACTCTCAAATTTACATTAAACATGCTTTAGTTTCATGCGTTTAATATTTTTAATTGAGGTTTCGAGTGCAGACTAAATTTTAATTGTATTTGGATGATTCCTCCCCGATACACTTGTTCATATGAATGTACATGCATACCTACATACATACATATGTATGTATGTACTTACATATGAGTTTTTCCAGCGAAAAGTCGACCGCGTAAAAAAAAATTAAAAGGTGTATATCTAACTTATTTAGAGCGGGATTTGGCTGCATTTTTGCCAAAAATGGTCTTGTTAGGTGGCGCCAGGGTCGAGATATTTTGAAAAACCGTATTTGTGCTCTGATTTGATTCACATTTGGTGGTACTGGTATCAAAATAAAAAGTACGGTCCACATAAAATGCATGTTTTCTTCCCATTTAATTGCTGTGTAAATCTAGAAAAGTCTAAAATTTTGACTTTTTCAATTCTTTTTTTTAACATTTTGTCATACGAGCTTCAGGTAACACCAGTTTGGAAATACCCATCAGTTGCCCACCGATGCATCCCTTTTTCCATAGTTTCGAACTAGTCCTAAAACCTATAGTTCCGAACCAGTTCTAAACTCGACAGACGAAAGAAAAAAGTATCATGATTTTTCAATGTTTTTGGTTCTTCCGTGTGTGCGATTTTAAACTATTTTCAAAGAAATGTGTTTTCAATTTGAAATTAAATTAGTTTGAATATAATGAATGAAATAAAGGATTACGTACCTTTGGCTGTAGCTGGGTTTGCAGTTTCCCAAGATGTTCAAATGTTGATACAAATTTTTGTTTTGTTGTACCAAGCTATGAAAAAGCATCTGCGAAGTGCAGAATGGAAGCGCATATGAACAAAAAATCCGCCAAACACGTATCTTTGTAAAGTAAACAAGCTCACCGCTGCATCCCTTTTTCGATAGTTCCACCCAGATCTAAATTCGTCACCTTAGATATAGATATAGATTCTAATAGAAAAAGTGAAATAGAATGGACTGTTGGGAATCTAGTTACTATCGGACTGGTCCATTTTTGGCGATAAAGATCTAGTACGGAACTACAAATTTGGTTCACCAGTTCGGGGTTTCCCTGCAGGGTATGTGCACTTCGTTTTCGCGAAGGGATTCTTTTTGTGATTTCTTCTTGTACTCTTAATAAATAAATGTATTCAAAACGATATATGTACATAAGTGGAATAAATGTACCAAATGCAAGAGTAAAAAAATTGGACCACGGCTTAGCAGCCTTTTTTACTTACTTACTTATTGAAAAATTTGTTTTGGATTTTTGCTTATGAATATAGTGGTCGGTATAGTGGTGTTTTTAAAAGTAACTTAAAGTAAGCTTGCTATATTAAGTGGTAAATAGCGTTTGTAGTATTAAGTTTTTTTTAAATGAACCTTTTATACACCTGCGTTCAACTAATTAGCAACTAAATTCCCACTGAGTTGTGTACAACTTATGTTTATTTATTTTTAATAATTGTAATATAAAATATAATTGAATCTATACCAGAAACCACATAAATAAGCGTTTCAAAGCTTGCACAAATTTCCAAAAAAATAATCAAACTTAAAAAAATTGTCATCGAAATTTCCAAATTTTTAATCAGAATAAGTATTTAGAAAATTTTCGGGTATGCAGTTTTTAGGCCGTTCTATTTAAAGTGCAAGTTTCAAATCGCTAAAACTTACCGTTTAGTTTTTTAGAACTAAACTACCACCTGTTGCCACCTGTTCGAAAAATAAATCAAATGCTACTTTAATTAAGAGAATTATAAACTAATAACTATAATAAATTAAATAACGTAAGAGTGTTAATAAATGTTCACCTTGAGTATGTAGAATTTTTAGTGAATTATGGGAATTAGGTAATTTGTATACATATGAATGTATCGCAATATGAGTATCAGAGGAAAGTGGTTTTTTACAAAGGTTGCCAAACTTTTATAAATTAAAATGGCTTCAATACTAAACTAAATTTAAGTAAGAAAAAATATCACAACAGAGTCGTCTAAGAAAGTTTTCGTTTGAAAATATTTTGAAGGTGGTTAAAAAAATTTAACGTCTCGTGTTTTTCGCAGTTTAAGTATGTTGAGTTTAATTGAAATAAATTCCACCTAATGTAGCACGCAGAAATTTCATACAGTCAGCGAAGCGCGTGCGGGCGATCTAGTTAATAAATAAATATAACTGGCAAACACTGTACATACATACATACAAACATATGTATGTACACAATATGATACTGAAAATTTCTTATTAAGAGCTTTTTTTCACTTTTGTAAGAACACTGATGAATTTATCATTATTTTAATAATTTAAGGTCCAGAGGATATCTGCGACATTTTGCTTCCAGTATTTAAGCAGTGTTTCTGTTCAATTTTTGAACTTTTTATCAATTAGTATGAGAGGAAAGACAAAAAAGAATTCTCAGTCTTAAAAAAAATTTTTTGTAGTGCAGTATTGGTACTACACATAATACTAATATATTATACATAAATATTTGTTAGTATTTTTTCTAGGAATATTCTTAGTTTCTGTGCTCCTTTTATTGGAAAATCAAATGTCTCTTTTTTTGTCTGTGGATCTGTTTGTATACTGGTACAAATAGCAATAACCACTCAATAAGAAAATCCACACTCTATAATAAAATTACTTTCTACACATCCCTCACACAATATTAGGCGCATTTGAAAGACCGTCAAAGTGACATTTAAACGCCAACTAGAATATTTTCCAACAAGTACGCCGGATTCAATGTTTAATAGGCAGCTTATACTTGCCGTCGATATATTAAAAAAAATCGCAGTAGTCAATATAAAACTCCATAGGCCATTAATATTTTGAAAAAATGTTCGTTTCTTATTTAAAAAGATACAATAAAATTATATGAAAACACAAGTAAAGAATAAAAAACTCAAGTTGTATTTTTTCTAATAATTTTCCAGATATTGGGTGTTCAATAGACTGTTCACTAAAGACCCCAGCTATATCAACAGCAGAAGCGGCTACATAAACTGAGTATTTATTACACAAAGCGTACACGAAAGTGGTAGCAAAAAGAAGACGAAAGACGACAGGTCAGTGTGATTTTCGAACAAGAAAAAGGAAGAGTAGTCTCCTGATAACGCAGTGATCAAAAAGCGTTTGGTAAGAGGAGAAATTGGAAGTCATAAAGCAGCCGTTGGTGTGCTTAACAACTTAGGTCTTGAGCATATCTTCAAACTACAAATATCAACCAGCGGACCGGACCAATTCATTCATCAATCATCCAAAATTGGTTATATGCACAGACCACCCAAAAAACTATTTTTCGCTTGAAATCCCTGAGCGCGGAAGAAGTACAGCAACAGCGTCTAACCAGCTGCTGCAATTGCGCAACTGCAACCAACACAACCACCACAAATTTAGTTGGTTGGAAAAATACCAATGTGTGAACAATAATTACGATTCTACAACTCTATATACACATATAACTGAATAGTATTGAATAATTTATTAACGTAGAAAAAAAAATACTAATCAGGAAGCGGTGATCGATCGCACGTGAAAAGAGAAGCAAAGTGCAAAAGACGAAGGAGCGAAGGAATTTATTGTGCGACGCTGAAAGGAGCACTCAAAAAGCAAATTTAAACCAGTTTTAAATAAAAAAAAAACAAATATTTTAATTATACACTTAATAATATACATTACAATATTTTATTTTAAATCATATATATGTATAACAAAACACAAATAAGTTCAAACTAAAAAACAACAAAAACGAACTTTGTGCAAATACCAACTTTTTGTTGGTAAATAAAATAAAAATAAAAAACAAGTAAAAAATTAAATAAAAACGCGAAAAGGCGGAAAGAACGAGATTAACTAGCCCAAGTGTGAGGTCAAACACGCGCTGCGTACTGAAAAAAATCTCAATCTCAACGACGCCCATAAGAGGCTTCAATTTGTGCTTAAATCCGCTTTTGGATTTTCGTGCGGAAATATATAGTGCCAGCAGTGGCTGCAAAGAAGTCTGAAAAGGCGCCATTTTAAAGCGAAAATAATAATACCAAAAACAAAAAAAAAAAATACAAATGAATATGAACATTGCCAATCGCTGAGCTGAAACCCTAAAAATAATCAAATAAAAGAATCCACTAAATATTCGTATGCTTTTGGAGGAGACTATTGAATATTAGTGGACGACGACATCAGAATTCGACGTATCAGCTGGCGTGCATACATAAATCTTCTATTCTATTAAGACTTTACTCGCAAAACAAGCCATTTTACTAATTGACGATATATACATATACGACAAATATTTTTCCAGCGTTATTTTGCATATTCTTTATCGAAAGCCGTTTAGAAGCAACATTGTTCCCACGTATCCGAAACTTTTCGCGCATTATTCTTGTTATCGCTTTTACTACTTATATATATACATACACATAAATATATATATATATGTATATATATTCATCGTTTTAGTTTATGAAATCGTGTCGACCTGGTCATTTACAAACATATATTCTCATAACTTGAAAAGATACGAGCGCCATATTTGTATTATTTTAAAATTAAAATAACAAAAAACCAAAGCCAAGCCCTTAAAACACAAAGGTATTCAAAAAAAAAAAAAGGAAGTCACTCACAAAATCAACAACAACAAACAAGGATATCAAAATCTCTGAACAACACTAATCAAACTTCAACTTGAATAAGGGGAAAACCACAAAATTTATCTAAAAATTAAAAAAAATCCTAAATATATATCTATTTAAAAGAATACGGCATTTGCCGCAATTACCTAAAACCAATCACCGAAACTCCAACTTCCGTTTTTGCCGCTGTATAGTAAAAAAAAAAAAATACTTACAAACATAGTGAATAAATAAAAAATATATACATATATTAAGATTCACACACTTCACGGAAACTTGTGCAATTTTGAACTCTTGCGCTTAAATACACGCACGCTCTGCACGCAGACAGTACTGCGCTTAAATCCACTCAATTTGTCAACGATCAGCGCGTGAACATTTTGCCTACGCAGCAACGCTAATTGTCCGATTTTCATATTTTGAAAAAAAAAAAACTCAAACGTAAACGCCACTTATGGCATCCCTCGAGGAACAACCAATCTCTACCATCACCGCCATTTCCACCTTTGATCCGGCTACCACCAATACCTCTGCTGATATCACCTCGACTACATCCGATTCTTCCGCCGGTAGTGCTGTTGCCACCGCCGCCGCCTCAATTGCTGATATCTCGCTGGTGTCAACATTGGAGTCGGATTTCGGCAAAAGCACCTGTGCTGAAAATCAACTGCTGCCCTCGGCTGCTCCCGCCTCCGCAGCCATCACCGGTAACATTTTAAGCGGCGGTAACAACTCTGCAGGCGCCTCCAGCGTTACGGCTACCGGTGTTGCTGTTAATTCCATCGTTGAGAAGCTTGTAAGTTCACTGACACTTGACATGGACACTGAGCCGCTTGGAAGTGGCAATTCAACGTTGTCGTCTCGTGAGTTCAACGGCAACGTAGGTGCAACTACTTGCGAGCATAAGAGCGTGTCATCGCGTTCGTCTTCGCTTGCAGGCAATATGTTTAGTGAGGTGTTCGAAAATAAGGGTAGCGATTTGGAATCGGGCTCGCTTGAGGATTCATGTGGTTCGTTGGGCGCTGATGGCATGGACAAGAATTGCAAGATTTGCAGGTAAACAGAAATGAATTTATATTAAAACTGTGATTTTGGGCCTCATAATTTTTGTTGTTTTACTTGCAGCTCGCGCTTAGTAACTCCTCGTGTGCTGTCATGCCTCCATGTCTTTTGCGAATCGTGTTTAGTAAAACTGATCACAGACGATTCTAACGGCAATTCATCATCGGCTTCGTCAACTACTTCGACTGCAGGAGAGCTAATGCCATTGAAGCCTGTTATCGAGTGTCCCACTTGCAAACAAGTAACTATGGTGAGTTTTGGTTTGGAATGTCTGAATTTATTAAAATTTCTTGCGTAATATTTGATAATAATTCTAAATTTCTCAGTTTTAATTTTTTTTTTATTTCTTGGAAGAAAAAATGCGCCTAAAAATATATTTATTTTTCTAGGCATGAGTTTCCTTCTAATAAATAGAGAAGACAGCGCAAAGTGTCGTAAGAATGAAGTGGAAAGTACAAATGTTAAGTGGTATAAGATAGGTTTAACGCCTTATATACCACTGAACACCACTTCCCTGGTTCTTATGGCGCCGAATTTTCATTTCCTATTTCAATTTTTTTAGCAAGTGTTGAAATCCATCATATCTCATACTGTTTGTTTTTTTGTACTGTTGTGTTTATAAATGTGCTTTCCTTACGTTTAGGTCGGCTCCAAGGGTATCGAATCGTTGACTTGCGATTATATCTTAACCAACATTCTTGATCTTTCCACCATCGAATCGGAGCAGTTGTCGTGCACTTCATGCAAGAGTAAGGAGAAAGCTATTTCACGCTGCAGTGATTGCGCTAATTTCTTGTGCGGCGGCTGTGATAATGCTCATAAGTATATGCGCTGCTTTGAGAATCACGAAGTTGTCAAGCTTGAGGACTTGCAGAAGGCTACAGCTGACAAGCCATTGACCATCCATAAGCCGCTTTTCTGTAATGTTCATACTGCTGAAAATCTGAAATATTATTGCTTCAATTGCCAAATACCCGTTTGCAATGATTGTTTGATTGCCGATCATAAAGGCAGTGAGCATCATTACGATGTGATCGCTATGGCCGAAAAATCTGTGCGCGTTGACGTAGAGAACTTGATGAAGGAAGCCAAATCAAAGGTTAGTTTTTCTATCGTTAATTATTATTTTTTTTATTGGAAAACGTTAATTTAAATACGAATACAAATATTTACATAAGTACAAAATTATGTAGTTCAAATTAGATTAAAGACCCGATACGAATAACAATATCGAGTGAAACCAATGACATTAAATAATAATCGATATAACAGCCATATCGTTATTTTAATATATAAATAATAATAATATATATAATATATCGTCATTGAAAAACAAAATGCCGTAACTAACTAAAGATCCAAAAATCACTTTTTGATTGATTAAGATGCATTAACCCAGTAAATCGAAGTTCCGAAAATCTTAACGAAATTTTAAGGAAGATCGGAAGTGTATTCCGAAGTCTGTAATGATTTATTTACGAATCTTTAAAGAAAATCATATAAAGTGGTTGACATGACGCGAACTCGTGAAGAAATTTCTGCACGATTTCTTAAAGAACATTCTGAAAAAATTCTTCACAACGCAGAACTATTTTCATCATCTTGCCAAAAAACTCCAAAAGGGAAATACTATTTCTTAACGAATTCTCTAAGATTTCACTGGAAGCAAGATTTGCAGATAAGGGTACCGTGTGTATGTATGCATGTATGTACATATGCCGATAATAGCAATTTTCGCAGTAAAAATATCAATGATACTAATAAATTTAACGATAGCAAAACTTAATTTTCATTTGTTATTTTAATCTGGTGCTTCCCCAGGTTTTTTACCTCGCCTTCTAAACCAAAAGTTATATAAGAGAACGGCAAATACATAATGTTCTGAATATATATCATTAATAAAATATGCAATAAAAAAAAATTGACAAAAATCACATAACCGTTTTTGTTGGCGCAGCGGCGATATACAAATCAACACTAATGTCGACTAATATATGTACATTAGGAATGTTAATCCCGGGATAATAGTTTTAATAAATGTCTAGCTCATTATACATTAAACACCGCGAGATAGAAAATTTAAAACACAAATATCAATATATCGCGAAACCATGGGCCAAATATAGTAAAATTGCGTTTTTAGTTTTTCGTTCTTGACGTCAGTAGTTCAAAAACGATAAAGTATGGGTATCAAATTAAAGAGGAAATCCTGTATACTTCAAACAGATTCGAGTTTTTGGTGCAGAATGACTGGTAAGTATTGAAAATATCATTTTAAAATTATATGCTTAGGACTTACATAAACTCGATAACATCCTCGAATTTTGTCCTTCCAACATTATGAGCTTAAAAAATGAAATAAATAATTACAAAATCCTTTAAAATAAATCCTGGTATCAGATAGAAAAAAATAAAAACGCCACTTTAAATAAAAAAGTAGGTTTCAAACCCATTTATTTATTATTTATTTTATGGTAGGAGAGCTCAAACAATATAGAAGCAATTTTTTCGATTTAAGTTGAAAAGTAATGAATATCTAAATCCCGAGACTAATTCCGGTATCCCGGGATTGTGGTACCGACATCCCAAAATTTCCGGGATCGAAAAACGCTGAAAAATTAACATCCCTAATGTACATATTTTGCAAAATAACGGCAAATAATTCAATACGATATCGTTAAAATCATCAATAGTGTTATCGATAAGTGCATAATGCCAATAATTCGATAACGAGTTCAATACGATATCGTTAAAATTATTGATAATGTTATCGATAAGTGCATAATGCCAATAATTCGATAATGAAACTATATTGCTAGGTGATGCAAAATTGCGCTTTATGTTTATGCGAAAATCCTGCGTCCTAACGAATTCTCGTTTTAGGTGCAATATTGCGATGCTGCCGCTTCAAATCTGTCAAGCGCTCTCACTGAGCTCCAAACTCAACATGATTCGGCTCGCGCCCGCATCGATGAGACCTACCAAAACTACAAGAAGATTTTGGAGAAATGCCGGGACCAATCGCTTACCGAACTTGGTAAATTGCATTCAGAACGTGAGCTAAAAGTAATGGATTTGCTTCAGAACATTGAAAACACCATGGGTAAAATCGATAGCACCTGCAAATTTACAATGCGCGTACTGGACCAGGCCAATGCCGCCGAATTTCTCTCCATGAAGAAGCTAATTAGTGCTCAGTTTATAAATCTCATCAATAGTACACCAAAGTGTGACATTAACTACTCGCTGACATTCGACACAAAGGCGGAGAAGTTCGAACAAGTCGCCCGGGAGACGTTTGGTAAATTCCGCACTGAATCGACACCACCCTCGCCGAAGGAGAGCACACCACCACCAACCTTACCCGGCATGCCACCCACCATGATGAGCAGCCGCAGCGGTGGAATGAATACTTGTGGCTCGCAAAGTCAACTAGCCGGCGGCAGTTCAGTTACTGCTAGCAGCCCAATATCGCTGCCTACATCCATGCAGAGCTCTTTCGATGGTGACTTCTCCGTACTCGGCAATGGATTTCTCATGCCCAATGTACTAACACCAGATTCACCACCTCATCAACCGCCACCCACTTTGCATCACCAAATTTCGCAACAACAAGTACCACAGCCACCACCAACTCAGCCACCAATACATGGTGTTAATGGTGTTCGGGGCTTTGATAGTGGTGTTAACTGCGTCAATAGTGTCGGAATGCCAGGGTCGGCACTTGGAGGCGGATTAAATGCACTCACAGGTGGGCACGCATCTTTGCATGGCCACAATCAAGGTCAAGGTCAAGCTCATGGTCATGGTCACGGTCATGGTCACAATGCTGCCGGCGTTAATCCACTTAGTGGCGCTGGTAACAATTTAAATGTTGGTTTGAATAGCAATGCTTTGGGCAATAGCATAAATGCATCTCTGGGTCAAAGCCTAAGCGGTCTCAGCGGTGGTGGTGGCGGTATGAACGGCATGAACGGCGGACTTAATACCACACTCAATGCTGGACTTAATGGTCCGTCAAGTGGGGCTGGTGTTGGCGGTGGAGCACCGCCACCAAGCGCTTACAACAGTATTCTTGAATATAATTTGTCCCGCCTTGCCAGCCTCACTGAGGCGACCCCAGATGTTACTCTAAACGAAGCTTTGGTGGGCCCACCGGCTGGCGCTGGAGGTCACCACCAGGCTGTGGTACCGGCATCGTCGTCGCAAAATCAGCAAATTTCTCTAGCAGATATACTATCGGGTGATCAGCGCGCTTTTAATAATTTACAAGCGCTTGCAAAAATGGGGCTCAATAACAATGGTGAGTAGATATGAAGAATTTATGCTATGGAATTGCATTGTGTGAAATTGGGTGTTCTCCTGTTTAAAGATATTAATTTTTATATATTAATTCGTACCATTGCACCTACACACTATGACCTTCATTACCTAACAGATAGTTTTATTGCACTTTTGAGTTGGAAATATCTATTTAAAATATATGTAGCATCGTTAGAATATTGCACTTTTTAAGTACGCACAGCAAATTTGTTTTGGAAGAGTGTATAGGTTTGGCTCATTAAAATAGTACTTGTACAGGCATAACTGCCGTCCCTGAATTGGCGCGTCAAGCGCCAAACAACTGTCAAAAATCCTCATGAGCGTACAATATGTATGAAGCATCCCATAATAACGCGGCGCTAGAGCCGAGTAAATGGATTTTTTATTTTTGACGGCGTTACGTTTTGAAATGGGATGCAGAAGACGTAAAGAAAGGGAAAGGCCAAAAAAGTGAAAGAGGAATCTAGAATAAAAACGAGAGGAAATGAAAAAACGTCAAAAATTACGCCGCGTTGATTTGGGGACACTCGTTGACAATGGAAAACGCAACGCTTAGCGCTCCAATTTAGGGACGCCAGTAAGAAATCTATATACATACATACTTGTCTATAGCACACATAAGGTTATGTCTCTCCGTTCGTCTTTTTGTATATGCACACAATCAATTTTATAAATGTGTAGAATGATTATTAAGTTGCTTGTTTTCGAGCTTTTCATGATTTTCAACCATAGCTATTTTTACTACATTTACAACTGACTTCTTTTCTATTGTTTTTTCATTATTACGAAACTTATTTACACTTAAAGTATAAATAATTGCTTTTGACACCACAATTCATGAAAGTTGATGTTTAAAACTTAAGTTCGTCTATATTTTAAGTTACTTAGAATTTGGTAATGTATGTTTTTCCTGATTTTCTTTATTTCTTTTTACCTTTTTATCCTTTCTTTGTTATATATGATTTTTAAATGGCTTCCACACGACTTCCAAACAACCACCACCACAATCACTACTATTATAACCACCAAATCCCTTCAAAATTTGCCAAACGTCCTTACGCATCGCTCCGCTTGATTCCGCTCTGCCTACTTGCCACACCATCCACACAAATCCACCAAACAAATATCAAAACAAAAATATATATATATGAATAAAAAAAAACTAAAAAAAAAACATAAAAAAAAACAATGTCAATGTGTTTGCCGACCCACTACACCACGTCGTATATTATTTACCACGTCGTTTCGTTTTCTGTTGTTGTTGGCATAATACAAGTAGATTTTCACACAGACATGAATCAGCTTTTATCGAGCGGAGCTTCACCCGGAATTGATTGTATATTACCAGATTTCTGCCTACCCGCAGCCACATCGCCCAGCCTCTCAACTCTAGGGCCACTCGGTGCTGGACCCGTCGACGAAATGTCCATTACAAATTTTCATGCTGGCGCCGCACCGGGCACAACCAACATCGTTACCGGACGTAACAAAGCTACACCCATGCAGATTCGTTGCAAATTTGGTTCACTTGGCACCTCAAAGGGTCAATTTAATTCTCCACATGGTTTTTGTTTGGGCGTTGACGAGGAAATTATCGTTGCCGATACAAATAATCATCGCATCGAAGTGTTTGACAAAACTGGCACACTTAAATTCCAATTTGGTGTACCCGGCAAAGAGGAAGGCCAACTATGGTATCCACGTAAAGTGGCCGTCATGCACACAAATGGCAAATTTGTCGTCTGCGATCGCGGCAACGAACGTTCGCGCATGCAGATCTTCTCAAAGTGTGGACATTTTATGCGAAAGATTGCCATTAGGTATGTTGAGAGAAAGTGTTTTAGATGAAAATTTGCTTAAGATAAAATTACTAATTACCCTATTTTAATACTTGTGACAGATATATCGATATTGTCGCTGGCTTGGCCGTAACTTCAAAGGGTCATATTGTGGCTGTAGACAGTGTCTCACCAACAGTATTCGTCATATCAGAGGATGGTGAATTGGTGCGTTGGTTCGATTGCAGTGATTACATGCGTGAACCCTCAGATATTGCCATACGAGGTAAAGTGTAATAAAAAATTGTAACTTAATATTTTTAACTTAACTCAGTCTGTCAACTGACTAATAATTATTGTTTTAATGTTTTCTCTAGATAACGATTTTTATGTGTGCGACTTCAAAGGTCACTGCGTTGCTGTCTTCCAGGAGGATGGTACTTTCCAATATCGCATTGGTAATGAGAAGGTCACTTGCTTCCCCAATGGCATCGATATTTCAAATGCTGGTGATATTTTGATTGGTGACTCGCATGGCAATCGCTTCCATGTGGCCTGCTATTCGCGTGATGGTATTTTACAATCAGAATTTGAGTGTCCTCATGTTAAGGTAAGTGAAAATTGAGTCAAAACATAAATAATGTGCAAATGATTCACCTGATCTTAGATAAATGACTGTAAAATTATTTATTTATTTATTTATTTATTTATTTATTTATTTAATCAAATGGAATAAATCCTTACTGACTATAAAACAAGAGAGCTTATATACTACCTAAAATAATTAAGTAGGACAAAACGAACTGTTCCAAATGAGAGAGACGGGTCATATTCAGAGAGCTCATTTAGCTCAGAAAGGGTTCTGAACAAAGGCGAGAATTTTACATAGTTAGATTTAGGAAATCCCAGGTAGAATAAAGAAACACGACGC
The DNA here is from genome assembly GCF_013731165.1 of Rhagoletis pomonella. Lineage (NCBI taxonomy): Eukaryota > Metazoa > Arthropoda > Insecta > Diptera > Tephritidae > Rhagoletis > Rhagoletis pomonella. The sequence goes on along the minus strand of NW_023459511.1, from coordinate 36,106 downwards.
AAATTATGAGACGGGACGTTTAATGCTAACTTATCCAAAAGATTAGGACAATCGACTGTGCCCTCCAATATTTTGGCCACAAAAGAGGCTGCTAGGAAAGAACGCCTAGTATTTAACGAACTTAAGTTAATAAGTTGACAACGGGAAGTATACGGAGGTATAGGCTCAGAAAATTTTAGAGAACGCAAGGCAAATTTAATAAAAACTTTTTGAATCTTCTCAATCCGGTTTATATAGACAGCCTGATAGGGACGCCAAATGAAAGACGCATACTCAAGCCTAGATCTCACTAACGTGACATAAAGAAGCTTCAGAGTATAGGGATCCTTAAACAACTGACCATTACGACGTACGAATGCTAGCATTGCATAAGCTTTGGAAACTACGTAGTTAATATGGGTTGCGAAGGTTAATTTTGAGTCGAAGTAAATCCCTAAGTCTTTAACCTCTGCGACATAACTAAGTTCATGGCCCCCAATATTGTAATTAGTTTGAACGGTAAGAAGCTTTCTGGTGAAAGTGGAGTAGGAACATTTACTAACATTTAAAGATAAGGAATTAAGAGAGCACCAAGAATGCAGGTTATTAAGCTCAGCTTGCAGCAAAAGAGAGTCTTGTGAGGTTCTGATTACTGAGTAAACCTTTAGATCGTCAGCATATAATAAATACTTAGAAGACTGGAAGCATGATCCAATATCATTTATGAATAAGACAAATAAAAGAGGGCCCAAGATACTGCCTTGGGGAACACCCGACGTAGCTACAAAGGGAGTGGAGAGTATGTTATCAAAAGCAACTGTACAACACCTATCGGACAGATAGGAATTAATCCATTCCAGAAAAGTTGAGTGAAAACCCAATCGCGATAACTTGTTAATTAAGACTTTATGCGAAACTCTATCGAACGCCTTCGAAAAGTCTGTGTACACAGCGTCCACTTGTAGACCTGACTGCATCGCAGCGACACAGTCCTCCATGAATGTAGCAAGGTTGGAGACAGTTGACCTCCCACTAACAAACCCGTGCTGGTAAGGGCAAATTAAACTTTTCACTGCGAAGTTGAGCTTCTGTTTGACAACTGATTCCAAAACTTTTGGGACAGTGCCCAGTTTGGAAATAGGCCTATAATTCGAAACGTCGTTTTTGTTCCCACTTTTGTAGATTGGTGTAATGAAAGCTTTTTTCCAGTCGTCAATAAAGTAGCCAGACGAAAGAGATTTATTGAACAATATTGTTAATGGCTGAACAAGCGATGGGCACCGTTTGAGCATAGCACCTGAGAGGCCATCAGAATCCAATTTAAAAGAGTGCTTTATGGAGCAGATGGCTACTTCTACATCACTTTCGGAAATATGCAGTGCGCCTAAGTTAAGGGCAGAATCTGAAAGAGGGTACCGTTCAGAAGCAACATTAGAATCCGAGACATAATTGGAGGAGAAAAATTCTGCGAATAGATTGGCTACGTCAGCAGGTGTGTTGGCCTCCTTGTCATTCAAAAAGACTGAGGACGGCACACTCGACTTAGCGTTCTTAGATTTTACAAACCTCCAAAATGCTTTAGGGTTGTTTTTAATGTCTGCTTCACTTTTACTAATGAACTTATTATAGAGAATCTTGTCCAAGGCATTAAAGCTCCTAAGGCAGTACCGATAACTGACGAACACAGATTGGGACCTAGTTGCCCTAAATCTTTTAAAAAGCCTATTTTTACGATTTTTGAGTCGTTTTAGATCCTTACTGTACCATGGTAACTTATACAACTTCCTCGTAATTAAAGGCACTATTTCTACACACGCCTCATATATACTACTTTTAAAAACATTGTATGCAGCGTTAGCATCCAAATTGCTGAGTATGTGTTTCCAATCATAATCATGAAAACGGCTATTTAAGAGATCAAAATTGCACGAACTAAAGTTAAAAGTTGGTCGGCATCTCTCAGGAGGAACAGTAGCGAAAACATAAAATTTAATATGAACCTCCATAGGAATATGATGATTATTTACGCGGGTTATTGGGGAAGGGCATTCAAACACCCAATAACTTACATTATTGCTAATGAAAATAAGATCTAAAATACGCTTATAATTATTTATAATTCCATTAATTTGTTGAAGACCAATACTTAGGAAACTATCAGTTACGTATAACTCACTGTCTGTAGTCGCATTAACCGCGGTAAAAGACGAGGAGTTATTAAAGCTATTCCAAGATACATTACACAAATTAAAGTCACCTAGTACACAGAGGTGGTGTTCGCCAATCCTTGAACTGAGATTCAAAACATTATCAACGTGCGCTCTATATATGTCGAAGCAACTGCTCGGTGGAATATAAGAGACACATACAAAGAGAAGTTCAGAGGAACTCCGAACATTCACGCACAACTGCTCGAGGATAGAATCATTATTTTGAAGATGAACCATCGACGAGCACAATCTACGCTGAGCTGCTATAAGCACTCCACCGCCTCTGGACAGGCCCGACCTGATTTCGTCACGGTCCTTGCGATAAACGTTATATAGATCGGGATCGAAGAATTCAGAGTCAAAGAAATTAGGTGTTAACCAGCTTTCGACGATTACAAATATGTCAAAATCCAAATGTGAGCTCAATCTGCGGACTACATCAGCTTTAGTTCTCATTCCAGAAACATTTTGAAAATAAATTTTGATTTTACTATGTGCAACCACACTGGTAGTGCTGTCGACTGGCTTTGTAGTGTCTGCTGATTCTGATAATAAACAACTATGCCAGCGCGCATGAGCTACTTCAGTTGCATTTGTTGCGGAAATTTTTGAAAAAAACGGAACGGCCGAACAGAAACATTTGCTGGCCACAACTCAGGCCTCAACAGATTATCGAAGTTGTGGGCGCAGACCCCAAGCTTAAAATTCACGTGTGTTAGTGATTCGAGATTCGACTCTTTTTTAACGAGCTTGTAGCAAGAAATGCGCCTCTTATCAATGCCAGTGTGATTCCCCACATACTCAATAATGTTATCACAAGAAACTGTTGGCAAAAAAAGATGACAAATGCAACCACTTAAATGGAGTTGCAACACCTAGGTCACTGCAGTCATTGGATCCAACCACACGCACCGGCTTACGACTTTGCCTCATTCTTTTGTTCTCCACTGTCCGCCAAGGGGTAGGAGAAGGAGCGGCAGACACACCCGCGTCAGTAGCATTAACAGCATCAGCAGCTTCAAGTTCAGCATTAACAACGTCAGTTTGAACACAATTCACAGGCAGCGACTCGTCGACGTCAATAACGGCAGAAGACTGCGCAGCAGCATCACTTTCAACTGCTGCGCCGATTGTTGGCTTCGAGTTGGTGACAAACCCTTTGTTAGCAGTAAGTGAGGATCGCGTCGAAACAACTGTAGACACAGCACTCACATCATTAGTACGAAACAACATATGCGAGGGAGAGACCGCACTAGAAGACTCAGGAGCAACAGTTGGAAAACTATTGCTATTGATCACAATGCCTGCCGAGGTGTTGGCCGAGCAAGCAATAGCACTTTTGATAGAATTAACTTCATCTACTAACACTTGCAAGCACTTCACAATGTTGTTGTCCTTTGATTGCGTATCTATTCGCTTGTGTAGGGGTGAGACAGCAGCAGGAGCAGGTGTAACAGAAGCGACAGTAGACAAGCTTTTGCCATTGTTTGCATTGCCCGCCAAAACATCTGACGAACAAGCGAAAGCACTTTTGAGAGAGTTAACCTCATCCACTAACATTTGTGGGCACGACGCATTGTTGTTGTCCATGATGTTTATTGCTTGCAATTCAGATTTTATCTCGGATTTAAAATTATCAAATTGCGCAAATAACTCCTTGAATTTAGCATCAAAAGCACTCCTTATGGCCTCAACACAGTGTCTTTGAGAGGCCAGAAGCGAATCATATGTTTCACTGAATCTCCTTGGTAAAACCACACAGTCAGGACACAAATAACCAATGTTTCGATTTTTTTTGAAGAGATTGACATCGTATTCAGAGACAATACCCTCGCAGCAAGTGCGATGAAATCTTTTTCTGCAAAATCCACTGCATGGCACCTTCTGAGCGTCAGTCCTAGCGAATGCTTTATTGCATTTGCCACAAAAATCGTCCATATTGACAAATTAAACGAAAAATAACAGAGCGAGCAAAAACACATCCGCTCATCAGCACGCACAATTGTTATATGTTATGCTATTAAGAAATAATCCGCATCAGAATAGAGAAATGTTTTAGTGGATTATGAAGCCATAAACTAACGCTAATCGCTAAAGCTGCTCAATTAAATCCAATAATCAAAATATTATTAAAATTATAAAATATATGTTTGAAAAATATTTCAAACAAAAACGTAGGCAAAGTCAGCACGGTCATTATTTTTTTCTACTCTTGTTTTGAACAACAAAAATATACATCATTCTATTTTGTATATTAGTTTCTTCTGAATTTTATTTACATGCCTCTTATTTTCTTTTTTTAAAGGTTTCGCGCTGTTGCGGCTTAAAGATAACTTCCGAAGGCTATGTGGTCACTTTGGCCAAAAATAATCACCATGTGCTGGTACTTAACACGCTTTACGTTCACTGATCGCAGATCAAAACCACAACTAGCAGTTGTATCAGCGGCAGCAGCAATAACAACAACACTACTGGGGGTAACGTAAGCAATTTTCCAATGAATGTATCCAATGGAAATGGTAGTGGCGGTGGCGTTGGCAGCAATGGCAGTGCCTATGAAAGCGTTAACTGCGGCATTATCGCAGTCAACAACGCCATCAGCAGCAATAGATATACAACGAATAACAGCGGCAGCACAAGCAGCAGCAGTAGCAATAATAACAATCACAATGTCAATAATCTTCATCCCCACACTTATCAGCAACAGCAGCAATATAACCATCCACCACAACCACATAATCACCATTATCATGCAGCCCACCAGTATCAGCAGCCCCAGCAACAACAACAGCAACAGCATAGTTTAAACAGCGCTAGTATTATGGGTAGTGCCATACATAGCAACAACAATCAAACGCACAGCAGCAGCAGCAGCAGCGGCGGCGGTAGTGCGCTACAACGTTCAACGGATAATAAATCTAGCCTCTGGTTGATGATGAATGGTGGAGGTGCGACGGCTGCTGGGGTTGGAGTTGCTGCTGATAGAGCCTTGCCACAGCCACCGCCCCACGGTCAACACTAATGTGCGCTGCCAAGACAGTAAAGCGGAACGCAGTTTTGATGGATAGCAAGCGTGCTTTTAGCAGGTAATTGCTTTAAAGCGGCCAAACCATAATACAAATACAATTTATATATACGTATATGTACATATTTATATATAAATGAACCAGTGAAAGCGAATTATTCGATTATTAAGAAATGCCTATAATACATAAGTGGAGATTTCGCCCCATGCAAAATACGATTTTGTGAGTAAATGTAAATGAAAAAATCTATTTTTAGCAATTAGAAAAAGAAACATAAGTATATACAAACATACACAAGCAAAATACACGATAACACCAATACACAACACTGCGCGTAGACAATTTGAAATCTCAAACGAAGAAAACCATTTTGAAATTACGGTAGATATCACCAAAAAAAAATTAAAAATGTTATACACACAACTTGTTTAATTTAGAAAAGAATAAGCTTTAACATACAGACATAGTATATTGTTTTTGATCTCTTTTCCAAGTTTTATTGCTTTTTCAAATATATACCACAAAGAAGGATTATGCTTCGCCAAAAATCAGTCATAAGTTCGCTTTTTCTTGCTTTTTTTTTTTTAATTTACGAAGAAAAACGTAACACTCTTCGCAGACTTTTTACAAATGGCGCCGGCGTGCAGTTGGTTGTGAAATAGTGTTTGAGCGACAGGTGATTCAAATACGCTTAAAATAATGGTTAAATATTGCAAATAACTCATAAACACAAAAAACAATTCGAATGCCATAACTTCAAGAGACCATTTCGGAAGGCACATTCCAAGTGAATATTTAAAAAAAAAAAAATGGAAGTAGTTGAAAAAATATGATAACAAAAACTTTACATAAAATTATCAAAATTATTTTTTCTTAATAAAAATTAATGTTGCCAAGAATAATTCTGTGATAAAATTTAAGCATTGAAAAATGCATTAGCAAAAGTTGTAGTTGGGAATCAGAAATTGGTTATCGCTTGGTCAAAATTTAGCAAAAAATTGAGAGATCCATTTGTGCAAATTAAATGTTTTTGTTTAGCAATCACTTGACGATCACACGACCGCCCTGCGCTACCCATGTGTTTATGAGCTTGAGTATTATGTTTTCAAATTCAATTGTAACAACAAGGAAGGCGTTTAATTTTCATTAAACCTAAATAAAGCATTTATAAAACTGGCAATTCCTTTAAGTTTCACACTGTTTACGTTTCTTGTTATACGTATGCAAGAGTTGGCAAGTCAATAATATGCAATGCCGTGATGGAGTGATTAATGTAAAATTTTAATATTTAAAAGTGAAAGTAATAAAAAGGTAAACTTTTGTTATTTTGAAATATGTACTTGCGAAGTCCTTTAAATACACACTTTTTATTTTTATTTTAAACAGTCGTGCTATACAAGAACAAGCGACAGTGAATTTTAGCGTGTAATCTTACAAATCTAAAAAAAAATAAAACGGCATACAATTCAATTAGTGTAAAAGCGAGATTTATTTTTATTCTTCAAATGGTCGGTAATGGGAGAGCAATTAAAATAGCCTTCATGCAAATACATTTATAGTCTTTAACACATACAAAATGAGAGAAAACGAATTCAATAACAACAAAACAAAAACAACATAAAAAAGGCTGGTTTTCCAAGACATTATTTTTATTATTATTATCTAATATTTTAAACAACAATTTAAATATTAATTATTACATAGCCTACCACATACATTTTAAAGCAAAGCGAAATATTTTACATATTTTCTTTAATGCGCTGTAAATGTTAACATTTATTTTAATCCGACTTTCAATTGTTATGTATAAAACATGTTTTTGTTTTTCGATATATAATAAATTCAATATTAAATATTACATACAAATATGTATACAATCATACCTACATATATTGAGAACAACATCATTAAATTTACTCACACAAACAAATGCAAATGTGTAAATACTTTACTTTTACAACATTGGCATTGTTGAGGGTTGCGGTGGTTGGCAACGAATTCCATGTAAAAAAAACGAAAATGAATACCTTTTTTATTTAACAAAAGGCCTTATTGTTGCGTCCGCCCCAGCTTATTTTAAACAATATTAGAGCAATTCAAGAAAACGCGCAAATGCCTCGTAACCATGTAAGCCTTGTAAACTTACTTAATTTTGTATGGAAAATCGAATTATTTACGAGATTTGCGCGGTTACAAGGCATTTAAACGTTTCCCTGAATACCCATATTATTACTTTATTTTTCTTTTTCCCGTTTTTAAGCTTTTGCGATTTTCTTTTATTAATTGTTGTAAATGAAAGAAAATCAACAACAAAAAAAAAACATACTAGCAACTTGTGTGTTTCAAATATTTTCTTGTCATTTTTTGTATTATTCATAATTTTAACTTTATTTTATTTTCATATTAACGAAGAGACAGAAATTTTAAAATCTATTATTATATATTTACAAATTAAATATGTATGTAAAACACGAACAATAACAAAAATGTAAAAAAAAAACAAAAAAGAATTAACGAAAAGCTACCTAAGAATTTTTATTGCAATTTTTAATGATATATCAATAAATTTTTAATTTGAATATTTTTTTTTTTATTTATATTTTAATTTTTTACAAATTTTAATTGTAAATGTACATACATATTACATATACATACATTTGTAAGACTTTTATTGAAGTGAAATGAAGCGAAGAAAAATAACAGAATAAAAAAGCAAAAAAACATTGTATTTAGCAATTTTGAGGTCGTGGGAAGGCAATTGCTACTAAGAAAGTATACTAAGAAAAACAAAAACTAAAACAACAACCATAACAAACACAACAACCAATAATCGCATATTTTCAAGTCATTTTTGATTATTTAGACATGTTTTTTTTAATATATAATTATAAATAGCCTTAGTGCATACATATACATACATACATATATGATGACTTAAAACAGTTTACAATAATTGTTAGTGTAGAAATTATATATATAAAATTAGCGCAGGAGAATTTCAAAGAAAAAATTAGAAAATATCTAAGGTACTAAACTCACATTTAGCGAGAATTTGAGCACCTTGAAGAGAGTTGAATTGAAGCAAAGCTTGGTGAAAGTGTTGGAAATTGAATTATCTAAAAATAGTTTAAGCGCGAACAACATGTTTTTTTGTAGGATATTGTGTACTTTTCAATCTATTTGGGAAATTAAAAAAAAAAAAAATTAAAAAAAACGAACAATTATGTAACTATATTGGTAACGAAATGGAAATCTCTGCACTAAAATTAAAATTTCTCTATCCACCTTTCTTTTCTCATACATATTCAAATGCTTGCCACTTTGCGCCAATTACGATAACAAAAATTACATATTATTTTTTCTCAAGTGGCTTTCTCGATATTTACACAAACTATTCCCTTTTGAATCCATTAACAAAAAAAAATTGAATACAAATAACTATTTTCTTAATACATAAGTGGCTTAATTTTATTAATTACGAAAATTTACATCTTAGTTTTAATTAGTCTTACATATATAATTTTTATAGTTTTTAAACTTTAACTTCTTGTAAATTTGCTGCTGTGTTTTTCCCTTTAATTTGGGTTTGTCAAACAAAACTTTTTTGTTTTCTATCACTATACAACTTATTATTATTATTATTATTTTTTAATATAATGTTATCGTTATAACTTTTATTTTAGGACGTATATAATGTAGTTAAAGCTAAACTAAAACGATGGAAGAAGAATGTAAGAGAGAAAACAGCTACAAAAAAGCATTTTAGCTCTATATGCCAAAACGTATTGATATTATTTTTTCACTTCCACTCACCGCAAATAACGACTACAACAATAACAAAAACATTAGTTTGTTGTTAGTGTTTAAACTGGTTTTTAATGTGTAATTTTATTTTATTATATAATTTTTTAAAATACCTGATCATGATATTTGGTTTTAATTTGTTTTGACTTTTAATTCAAATGTGCTTTTAAATTATAAATTTATCTTTTATTTTCAACTTTACAGTTTTTAATTTATTTTTTGTTACCAAAAAGGGTTCGCTTTTAATTTTGAAATACTATGGTATACAGTTTATTTCGTAATTTAAATTTTTTTTTTAATAATTTTAGATATTTTTATTATTATCTATTATTTTTTGTAACTTTAAGTAAATCAACATAATGCGCTTTTAATGATGTCCTTGTTGTGTTAGTGAGACTTTCGTACTTGACGCTATTTTAGTTTTTGTAGGAAGGTTTTTCTTCGTTCCAATGAAAAATTTATTAAAACAAATATTTAAGTTTTACAAAATCTATAAGTATATAGTTTAACAAAAACGAAAAATATATAATATAAATATAGTATATATACATATATTAATTATAAATTGTTAACATGTTGAATTCGTGCTCGAAAATGTATAATTGATAAAACGTCACTTTGCTGTGCTTTTACCTTTTTATTAAAATTGAAATTAAAAATTAAAAAAAAAAAAAAACAAAATTAAAAAAAAAACGTTAGTATAACTTTTACTATTTTTTGTGGTTTTACAATATCACATACGTACATATGTATACAAACATGCAATTTAAAAGTGAACACTAAAGTGAACAATTTGCATATTTGTAGAACTTAGCGACCTCTTTATTATATTCCTTTTTCGCAATTAAGTGTTTAGAATTTATATTTACATACATACATACATACATACATACATTACTGAAACCTACTCACACACCTACAGACAAATATACAAAAATATATACCATAAATAAAAAAACAGGATGTCAGCTTTTTAATTGAACCCACGTTTGACGTTAGAGATGTTTTGGCTTCATAAAGTAACATTTTCATTTTTTATCGTATAATTCGTTTAAAATCTGTCTTTTTTTCACAAGCTCATACAAAGCTTCGCTAAGCCTCAACTTTGCCAGGAAATTCATTTTACTGTCTTTGTTTCCCAACAAAAAAAAGCTCCTTTCGTCGCAATCTACTACCACTACTTTTCGCAAAAAAAAATGTTTTAAGGGCATCATTTACCGAGCACAAGTTTTGGTAAAAGGTATTTCGATTACAGCGCCATCTAGCGAATCCAAATCTTGTGTCGACGTATACAAATAGAACCAAAAAGAAACAAAAGAATCCGCCATGCGGCAAATGAATTTTATTTATGTATAAGATGATTTTTAATTTGTGTGTCTGTCTCACATTGTTTCCTTTCTAATGTGGTAAGAATTCGGTATGGCTTACGTACGCTGCATTTCATGGTTCTGCGTAGTAATTTACACTATTGAAAGATGGCAACATAAAATTTGAGTAGCATGGGACCTTCAGCTTAATGAAATGCTTTGTACTTCAATCCTTGACATTATTCAAATCTTTTCGAAATAACGAAAGTTAGATTTGTTTTTGTGATATTGAGACTTTAGCCCAGAGGTGGTAAATTTTGACATTTCACGTGCGACATAAACGCCCACAAGTGTGCCCACCAATGATTTGATCATTAAAATACGGCAGTTTTGATCTCAATTTTATCGAGATTGGCTTGGTGAAAAAAGAGCACCCATGTTTACAACAACAATAACTGTGCTCATAAGCAATAACCGTTTAAGTCGAAAAACATGAATTCGAGAAAAACTTTTTAAGTAGCCTAGCTGGCGAGAAGGGGGGATTTCACATACACACGGCATAGTAGTTGCAGAATACGATAGCATATATAACTCAATTCCTTTTAAAGTCGACTTAGGCCATTATTGCTTATGACCACAGATATATGCCCGCTCCATTATTCCTTAAGGAACACACACACGAAATAATGGCAATTTTTTTCTTGACCGTTTTCTTGAGAGCTGCATACTGGCCTTTAATAAAAAATTCTCTGGAAGGGACTCATTTAGGCTACATATTTTTCTTTGAAACAATATTAAACAAAAATTGTGTTAAAAAATTTTCGCATATTTTACTTTCAAATTTATTGAGTACCTAAACATGTTTTTAAGTTGAAAGTCTAATACATAAGCGTGATGGTTAAATAGTTGACTTACTGTAAAAGATTATAGTTTATCGCCGGGGGACAAAATGATCAATGTACCAATGAAATTTTTATTAAAAAAAAACTTTTTTATTTCAAAAGGTTTTATTTCTTTCCCAAGTTAGTTTTTTGAATGTGATTGACAATCATTTTTAACTAAATTTTTCACGCTTTGGCTCTTAATTTGTTATTTTTTATTTTAAGATTTTTCTTTTTTTTAAATAGTTAAATGAGTTAGCCTTTTTTAACCCGACCCTTTCTTCGCCTTTTTTTTTTTTGTTTTTGTTTTTGAAAGTGATTCAACCCATGTATTAGAATGGTTCTTAAAATATCAATGTGGAACCCCCATATTTTGTTTGTTCTACGTACAAAATAAAGACATCCACGAAATTTTCAAAATTAAAAATAAAATTTTAAGGGTCGCCAGCAGGATTTGAAAAAATTTAATTTTCTTTAAATCGCAAAATTTGGCAAACCGCTGACTTTGATTATAACTCAACGAGTTTATGAATTTATATGTATAAGTTTCATTAATATGTCAAATTTATCAGAGATTTCAAGTCAAAATTTTGTCGAATTTTCGCGATCTTTTTCAAATTCAAATTTTTTCAAACACTGATGGCGACCGCTAAAATTGGTTTAAAATTTTGAAATCTTCGTAAGTAGAACAAAGAAGCGGTGCGTGCCCCAAACAAAATTGAAGGGTTGATATTATTACGGACCACTCTAATGTTTATGTATGTGCATATCAAGCCTTAACCGCTAAAATAACGTAAGCGACATTTTTTTTCAAAATTTTATTTTTGATGCAGAAATATTCCTAAGGCATCTAGATGTATTTCTGCATCAAAAAGAAAATTTTGAATGGCTCGATATGTATATATATACATATGTATGTAGGTATTAAAAATTTTAAGTCAATAATGAAATTTCGCGCACATATTTTTTCTAGCTTGACCTCTTTCTCATTTGTGATAAATTTAAATTGTGTGCTAAATGCGCTTTGAAGTTAAAAATAATGCATAAAAACGAGAAATTGTTAACACTTTCCACCAATTTTTTTTTTAATGATTTTATTTTATAATCACAGCCGCATACTAAATTGTACTAGTGAATTAGTTAATTTGTATGCTTGAAAAACATTCTTGATTAAAAACTATTAAAATTAAAATTAAAATAAAAAAAAATAGTAATTATAAATATTTACACAACACATGTATACCTACATATTTTACATATGTAAATCCCTTTATGCATATACAAAAAAAGAATGTGTACACCTACATATATAATATATTCTACATGCATAGTATGTATACCTAATTTATGGATCAGTAATAAATGTAAATGCATACATACATACATACATAATTACTTTTGATTGTATTTAATGCATTAGTTTACAAATATTGTTTAGAATTTAGTTCAAATAAAAAAGGAAAACGCCAATAATTTTAAAATCGTAGGAAGTCAGCCAAGGATTTTTGCTGTTAAAAATTCGACGTCATGTTAAAATTGATCCATATTTTCTTCCAACTTTCAGTGTTAATCTTTCGTATTATTAATTAGTCAATTACAAACAAATAGTATGTTGCAATAGTACATGCTGCCCAACTCATATTTACTTATATATGTATGGATAATTTTTTTTTTTGCTAAGGCGCAAGTTTGTGTCCGCTGCTGGTATGCAAACATATTGTTGTAGATAGAAGATAGTGTTAAGCAGCGACGTTGCGATGAAGGTATCAGGTACATGCATATGTATATGTATGTATAAGTAAAACAAACAAATTAAAGCAAACAAAACGAGACTATTTACCTTAAAAGAATTTTTACAACTTGCACTTACATATTTACATTTTAAATATTGTAATTTTTTCTTTTTAAAAATAAGTTAAAAAATAATTCCTTTTTAAAAATAGAATACATAACTAAACAAAATTTATATAAAAACTAAATAAAAATCAGAGAACTTTCGGTTAACGTGTGTAAACAAGCAATCTTTTTTCTTCATAACTAAAAATATTTAAAATGTGGCAAGATAGAATGAAAAAAGTAAGGAATATAAAATGGTGTCGTATTAATTTGTAACATTTGCACGTCGGTATATTATGTGTTCAACAACTTCCAAGTATGTTTCTATAGCAACTGGCATAAGGTTTTTTGGGTTTTTAAATTTCAGCGTAATTTTTTTTAGTCAAAGTGCCTACCTTTAAAAAATTAATCGCTACGAATAGTGACGACTTATTTTGTATTGATAAACTGCGCGTGAGAAATTTCATTGAAATATCTAATTCTTTCACTTTTACTATATTTTATTATTTCTTATTTTATTTTTTTTTGTTAGGGTTTGCTTTTAAATTACTATTTTTTTAAGTTAATTATTTTTTGTACGGTAAAATGAGTTGGTAGCATAACAAAAACATAAATTAAAAACCCTTCCATTTTTAACTAAACTTAGTCGTATTGGAAAATTATAGAGCAAAACAAAATACTTAGGAATTTGGTTCATACAAAAACAAAAAAAAAAGTTCCAATTGGGTTTAGTTTTGCATGTTAAATTATGTGTACAATTTATTCACATGAAATTAGCAATAAGGCTGATTATTTGAACATCAACCACTCGATTTTTAGAATTTTTATAATTGAATATTAAACCTTTTTAATTAATTTTCGAATTTTCATATTGTTAAAATCTTTTTTAAACCCTCGCAAAGTCGTTCCATTTAAAATTCCTAGCAAATATCCGCAATACATAAACTTTCATATATTGGTACCAAAGATTTTATTAGCATTTACAAAGAAGTTTTTTAAGATTTAAATTTTAAAATGAAAGAAAGGTAATTAGAAATCAAGAAAATAAATGGTTTACTTTCCCAAGCTCATTACTTGATATCTAAAGAATATTATTAATCTGGTGTTGATTTTGAATTTAAAATAAAAAAAAAAAAGGTTTAATTTAGGTCTTTAGGGCAAACCAAAAAATTAGACAAATTAAATTTTTTAGCAAAATTTTTGCTGCAAGAAAAAACGCTTTCCATTGTTAAATATCGAACCACGATCCTACTGAATCTTATGGGTCGATTAAGGATAGCAACGCAACCTTACTTGGTTTGCCGAGGTGCAACGCCACTGAAATCAAAATGTGTATTATGAATTTCGAAGTACCAGCAACCAAAACTTGAATTTAAAAAAGCTGCAGAAACAGTTGAAAAACGAAACGCATTGGGTGCATTTCCAAAAGTGGTAGATATTTTTTCTTCTAGTACGGTTTAGAAATAAAATTTCTGGTGCTTTGAATTTTGACGTTTTGGAATGCACCCACTTTCTCAATCAAAATTTCCGCGGCAGCCACAAAAATGCAGTTGCCTTCTGTAATACCATTTCAGCCACAGGCAGCGTCATCCGTAATTGGCTCATTAGCTTATGTACATACACATTATACATTAAAAACCTTGCCTTTCGCCAAAATTTTTTCACGAGTCAACTATTTTTTACTTGAAAGATATGTGAACACAGTGATTGTTATTTTACAGGGAAACTTTATAGTATTTTTTAAAGCTTTTCATTTTAAGAGTTATTTAGGTTAGTATTTAATTTTCTACATAATAAATCTTTGTTCATAAAAATTTTCTTTACATTACGAAAATTATCTCGGCCCGAATCGCGGCATTCGTGACCGAGTGATTTACTCGTTTCGAATCGAATCAAACAAAATGTCAGCTGGTTTTACCACAATACAATTTAAATAGGCGAAGCACTCGCTCCTCTCGTATGCCGTGATCTCAAAAGCAAATTTCGATTCGAGTAGCGTACGATATATCTATCGAATGCCACGATTCGGGCGCTGTTTTGTTTCTTGAAAATTATTAAAGAATTACGAGTGCATTAAAATTGCCATTACTTAAAAAATAAGAAGGTTATCAATCCATCGGAACATATATATATTTCTTTTTTTATGTGTGTTACCGCATAACTTTGGACCACGTTCACCGATTTCAATAATTTTTTTTTTAAAGGAAAGGTGTTACCTCACTAATTTGGTTTAAATCCGATCATTAGATCATGAAGAAATTAAAAATAATCTTATTTTTATATAAGAATTGAATTAGGTTTTATTTTTTGCTTAAAAAATTACTTGTTTTTTTTTAATATTAATATTTTTAACGTGTTTTCTACATTCTGTTTGTTATGTTTTCCAAAAACTTGTTTTACCGTATAACATTTTTTTTTATTTTTATGTTTTAAGTGAGCACTCACATGGAAACTCAATGACGTGTTTAAACCCCGAATTTAGGTCTAGTCACGTGCTTTTTAGTGGAGCTCTGTAATTTTTCTTTTGGCATCGACAATTTTTTCTAATGCAGCAGCCTAGCGTCGCTTTTGTTTTTTTTATCTTTTACCTTGCAAACTGAAGTGCAAACTTCATTTATGTATCAATATTTTCCGTTTTATGGTGCCAGTTTTGCTCTTCAGTGTATTTGCCGTTTAAAAACAGGTGAATCAACTGGAATTCGATACTTAACTGCCGAAATATGAAATTCCGCCATCTTATACCTTCATCAAATTTGAATTTGCTTAAAACCGCTCGTATCGTTGCACGAATAATCCAAATCGTGCGAGTAAATTAATGGCCAAATTTGTGTTTTTGTTCCCTAATTTCCTCACATATCTTATTTATGAGTATGAGAAAAGGCATACATATACATTCATAGTCGTGGAAATGTAAATATGGACGCGAAATTTTGACAAATTTAGCCTATTTTGGTTTTCTTAATGTATGATCTAAAAAACCAATATAAATTCATATTTCAAACTTTGTGCAAAAATTCTAACAAAATTGGATCTAAATTTTCAATTTTTTAATCAGACTTGATAATTTTTTCAAGCTTACACATTTTTCCATGCAAAAAAAAATTCGAACATAGCTACTTTGTATGGTAGAAAATGTGTGAAAAAAAATTAAAATTCAGTGCATACTTAAAAAAAATCTTAAAAATCTAATTAAAAAGCTGACAATTTAGATGCAATTTTCCAGAATTTACATAATTTTTGCACAAAGTTTGAAATATGAATTTACATGGGTTTTACTATACTTTTACAAAAAAAATAAATAAAATATTAAATAAACAAAAGAAAAATATGCAAAATTTGTAAAAATGTCGCGTCCCTATTTGTTTTTCCACCACTGTATGTACATACTACATACATATCTACATATACGAGTGCTTGTTGTTTTTGTAACGGCATACAAATTTTGCAGATATTTGTGCTATATTGCTCGTTTCGGTTAACTACCTATTCTCGCCTGTCGCAGAATATTAGTGCTTCTTTATGATCCGTATATACTCCTGATATTACATAGATAGATTTATTTTAAATCCGTTTAACCTTATTTCGTTAGTATTTTACTTTGGAATTTCGGTGCGTTCTTTTTACATTATTATTTTACTTTAGACGGCCGCTGGATTCCCACCGCGCGTAACAAATGCACTTAGACATATTCCAGTAACATATGTATGCTATCCTTAAGCTATTAAACAATTAATTAGCGAAGACACTTCCTTGCGGCGCACATATGTACATACATATGTATGTTCTCGTACGTACTAAATTCAAACAAACACAGTTGTGCTTAATTGCCTTAAATTTCTACTTAAACAATTACTAGTTTTTCTTTCGATTCTTTCAAAGAAATTTTCTTCACAAATCCTGCCACAAATAAAATTTAAAACAAATTCAAATGCGAATACAAAGAAAGAGAAGCAATTTGAAATTTTATGTAGAGAAAGCATAAATACAAAACAAAAAAAAAACATTCAGTAGGTACACAATAAAGAGCATGAAAGGCAGAGAGGAGAGGGAGGGTTTTAGGTGAAGGATGTAGTAAGTAATAGGAAGCAGTTGTGTGACGTGCGTAGGCAGTTAACATTAAGAATTAACAATTTTTGTGGACAACTAAAAGAAACTATTGAGATCTTATCGCTATTCCTTTTTACTATCTACAAAGAAAAACATACATATATACATAGGTATGTATGTAAATACACTTTACGAAAAGAAATTAGCGTTTAATAACAATAATAATTATATACATACATACATATATTCATAATAAACAAAACCACAACAAAATAAGACATTTATAGAAATTATAGTCATATAGAAAAAAAGTTCATATACAATTACTATACATACATATGTACATATGTACACACTATATATGCAGTACATACATAGTATATCTCAACAAACATATAAAACACAAATCGTTAAGCAACAGCAAAGCAGCAAATGAATACATTTACACCCAAGATATGTAAGTAAATTGTAAGACGAGCAAAAAATAAGACGAAAAATTAGTGAAGTTGAAAAAGTAAAGAAACAAATTGAAGAAAAGAAAATAGAGCAAAATAAACTTGCGTAAATATCATATTTTGCAGAAAGAAAAAAGAAAACAATAAAATGTGGTATTTAACGTTAATGTCATACATACATTTACTATGAAAATTATGAAAATATTGAAATATAGTGTATGTCAATTTTTTGATGATATTTTTATTTGCCTTTATAAACACAAAAGGTGAAAAGCAAACAAAAAAACAAATGCAGTAAAAATAATCAGGCAATGAAAATGACAATGCACATTTACATACATACGTATGTATGTGCATATGCATATGTATGTATGTATCTATATAGCATTAATAAGTATTGTAAAAAAGCAAAATTTAATTGGGCAATAAAACTCCAAAATTAGAACAAAGCTTACAATTAATATAAAGCCAAAAAAAAAAATTAATGAACCGAGTTGTCATAGAAGAACGATAATAACCAAAATATGCAATTTAAAACCGCAATAAAAACTAATTAAAACTACTATCACTAATTGAAAGCAAGAAATGCTGTAGCAAATAGGAAACATGGCAGACCAACTTAGTTAGATACGGCATATTCAAATACATACAAAGGATTTTAGCTCGCTAATAAGAAACGCGTACAACAATAAAAGTTGCCAGGAAACTGATATCGTTGAGTAAAGCAGCTTTTTGTTTGACCCTACATACATAAAAAAAAAAGAGCAAATTTAATGACACACAATTGCAATAAATAATAAAATCTTAAAAAAAAACAATGTTTGCAGTTTAAGCAATGCTCTGAAAAATAATAACGCAGCAGCTTTTAAAAATTGTTGCATTCATAAAGCCGAGTTGGAGAATAATATTGAAAGTGCGGGTAGAAACAATGAGGTTGAAAACAATTTGAGCAGTTAAAATAAAATTTGTATCGGGCAACGGAATTGTTAAAAATTAAAAGCCAAAATCCTTTTTTAGACATTAAACAAAAGCAAACAATAAGAAAAAAAAACTACCAAACTAAGCGCTGCACGATGGGCATTTGCAATTTTATCAAATAGAACACCAATTTATAAAATCAACGAATATAAATAAATAACTGCAAGTTTAATATTTGAACTTAAAATCCAAATATTTTGTATCTGCAGGTAGTGCGTGCTGTCAATTGCACTTACATACCTATATAAACATTTGTCATCTGTTAACTGCATACATATAGAAATTATTTATACCATCCCAGGTCTTGCTTATTATGTCAAACAACAAAACTACTTTAGCAAAATGCATACTTACATCGATGTAGTGCTGTAAAACAAAAATGAAGATAACAGTCGCTACAAACTTACAATCACTCAATATTATGTTGAGTTCAGCCAATTATTAAGAGAAGAGTTAGCAGCAAGCGCATCAATTTCAACATAAAGTTATCTACCAGCCACAGCACACCCACAATTATTACAATGTATTTCTGTTCGCTGTCAAAAGTCAATTATTTTTACTTACATTATACATATTAAACAATCAATGACCCTTATCTTAATTTTAAATACGTATATATTTTTAATTAGTAACTTAGTTTATTTACTTTACAGCAAAATAAGTCTCAGTTGATTGCTGCTAAGCCAACAAACTAGTAATAACAAAAAAAAAAAAACTATAAAGCATTTTTTTTTGCGAATAATATTCTTAAAATAAAATGCAATCAACAGCAACAAAGATATACACAACAAAAAACAAATTGCTTATGTATCTGTGGTGTACAAGTTCCTCAAACGAAAGCAAGAAAACAAATTAGCAAGCAAGCAAGAAGAAGAAACGAAGTAGTTTTGTAATAGAATGTGTGTGACGTTAATAAACATTATCAAGACAAATTGAAATAATTAAGCATTAATCATATTGTATTTTTACACAAGCGACACATACAAAATAGATGAAGCGTTATATGTAATATGTATGTAATACACATTAACGTGTTTGCACACAAACAAATCCCACACACACACACACACACACCCGCCATGTCCGCGCATTTATGCGTTATTTTTAACTATTTTTTTAATTTTAGTTTTTAAGAAATAGCCACACAAAACAAAGGGTTTATGTAAATGAGAAGAAAAAAAAACATTCTCTTATTAACGGTATTTTTATCTATCTCTAATGTGCAGTGCGTACTTTGTGCAAAGACATTTTTTTTTTCTCGAACGAAAGACTACTATTGTATCGATTGAAATGTAAGAATGCATACGAATGCGAAAAAAAGCGCATAAAACTACGACTATGAACTTTTTTAAACACAACAAAAAAAAGTTTATCTTCATTGTGTGTACTTGTGAAAAGAAAATTAATGAAGCAGGATCCATTTTTTGAAGTTGAATGGAATTGTTTTAATTAGTATGTTTTTTCTTAGAATTCATCTGCTGGGCTCGAATCACGGCATCCGTGAGCGAAAACAATTACTAGTTTCGAATCGAATGAAGTAAAATGATAGATTTTTTCTCTCCAATACAATTTATATTGCAAAAGCTGGTTCGTTGTTGATTGCCGTAATTCGAAAACGAAATATCGAATCGAGTTTCGTTCGATCACGGATGCCGGTATTCGGGCCCTGATTTTGCAAAGCACCGCCTTATTGTCGTAACAACCCTTCCAATCGAGTTTAGACATGCAGCCAAAAATTAGAAGAAAAAACAAAAAACTAATAATTTACTCTGCATTTTACATAAAATATACATTATACTATATACATAATTTTCTCTCATGTGTTGTGTTCCAGTTTTATTATTTTATTATATACATATATATATAAATATATAATAATAATTTTTAAATATTCAATTTACATAGATATCTACTATATGCCAACGATTTTATTATTATTTTATTCGATATACGATTGTACTTTTTTGTTTTATTTTTGATTTTATTTAATAAAATTGCAAACGAAAAATGCAAATGGATTATTTCACCAAAAGAATTGCTTTTGTTTTCCTTGTGTTTTATTTGATCAAATTTTTCAGGTGATTTAATTATATTGTTTTGCTCATTTATCCGTAATGTAATTTTTGGGTGAATTTTGTTTCGTTCGAATTTGGTTGATGTCACATGATTGATATAAAATTGAATCTCTTTATGGACTAACTTAAAGCGAAAATAACTCTGGTAAAAATAGATATGGCTACGTCGTTACTACTACCAGTTAGCACTCCCACCAGTAACGAGAAATATAACTTGCTTAGTCTCAAGAGCTCCCCAGAACGCCTCCGGCCTATCACCTTGCATTCCAAGGTCTTAGCCCAGCGCTCTATCCGGGAGTAGTTCCTGTCTTGCCAGCTCATCGGCCATGCAGTTTCCAGCGATTTCGCTGTGATCTGGAGCCCAAAATGAGCTTAACAGTAAAGTAATCCGATGCAGTCGATAAGGAAGTCAGACACTGTTTCACCATTCTCGAACGCACTGTCAAGGAGCAGGAGCCTTGATAGCTGCTTGGCTGTCACTAGATAGCAACCAATACGAAGCCTCTTATTGCCATCACCTCTGATTGGACGACACTGCAGTGATCCGGTAACCTAAATTTCAGGCTGATGGAGAGTTCTGCGCAAACGACACCTCCAACTACCTTCCCATTCAGCTTCGATCCATCTGGAAATAAGTTTATAGGATCACGATTCAAGTTCCTGCACCCCTCCCAATCCTCTATCGTTGGAATGTGGATGGTGAAAGGTCCATTCGGACTCAGAATAGGCGTGCAGTGATCTGTTCGGTAGGAACCCGAAGCCTTTTAGAATACTGGAGTTCCCATAGCTCGAGGCGAACTTAAAGCCCACCGCGCATAAGTAGTTGGCATTTTTTCGCATTCCTGGTACCTACTTTTCTCCCAAATTTGCTTTCGCTTTTTTCAAAGATTGGTTATGATATATGCACATGTATGAAGATTGGTTACCACCATACGTATGTATGTATGTATGTGTATGCGTTTGTGTTAGATGAGAAATTTTGATTTAATATGTGTATCTACTTCTAAAAAGCGTAAGAGATATGTATGTATAGCCTTGGCCAAAAGTAATAGGCACCCCAATATATGACGATTTTTTCATTTTTCTTTTATTTATTTTTGTTTTTTTTTTTATTTAATGTTTAATATTTTTCTATAAAAGCCTAGCTCGCTAACAAAAAACATATAAACCCAAATTCCAAACCTTGTGCAAAAAAATATAAAAACTCTGCAAACTTTCACCAAAATTTCCGATTTTTTATTCAGATTCTTGAAAAAAAAATTTTTGCAGTTTTGTAGCCCATTAAATTTTAGTATAATAAAGTGCACGTTTCAAGCTACTTAAAAACTCCTTGATTTTCGATTTTTTTTGTTTTTGTTTAAAGTTCTCAAGCAATTTAATTAAATATTAGTGCAATATAACAGCAACAAACTACATCACAAATACATATATGTACATATATCTGCATTAGACTGTCCCAAGCAAACAAAGTGGATTTTTTCTAACGCATATCCCCTCATTTTCTCAGTTTTTTTCTTAAAAACTATCCAAATAAAATTTTAGGCAATTCGGACCACGGCAACCCGTGCCAACTTTGCAGTCAAAATTATTCTAATAATCATTTTACTTCTACATAAGTCGGTATTACTATACTCCCTACAGTATTAGGGCATAATATATAGTAAATCTTCCATTTTTTAGTTTTGTACCAGGTAGTCAGGATTTTTTCCAAAGGACCATAAATTATAATCGACCTCATTGCGGGAGTCGTGTCGAAGACATGACGTTTTTCGAGAGTCGAATCGCATCGAACACTTCACGTCATTGCCTGAAATTTCCACTCGACTAGTGTATTAAAACGGAAAAACTTGGCAGCACTGTGTGCAAAAGATATTTTCCTTTAATTCATCGGCGTAGCCAGAATGAAATTTAGGGGGGGCTCGACCCTATTAAGCTGGCATTTCAGGGTACTATTTTATATATATACAAGGAAAATTTGAAAGTTAGGGGGGGGGGCTCGAGCACCCCCCTGCCCCTACCTGGCTACGCCCATGCTTTAATTAATTTTTTCGATTTCCTTGGAAGAAATCCTGCCGTCTTATTCAAAATTTAAAAATGCATATGGGAAACATATCGAATTTCTCGCATTTTCAAAGTTTTCATGGCTGACTAATTCAAGTTATTAACTAAAAGTTCAACTCGGCAAAAGTCGGCAGGGATTATCGTTATCCTACGGCCATAAAACATCATATATATGCTATTTAGGCAAAAAAAGCACAAATAGGGAGGGTATGCATATCAAAATTTGCAAACAAATTTTTATTCATATATTCTTGGGACAGTCTATGTACCTAGTACACATGTACATGAATAAACATAGAATAAGTATCTAAATACTTTGAAAAGGGTGCTGAATGCCTATGTATGATAACTTCTGGTGTAGATTTTTCCTATTTTTAAGCTGATCTCTACCT
Organism: Rhagoletis pomonella; assembly: GCF_013731165.1. Taxonomy (NCBI): domain Eukaryota; kingdom Metazoa; phylum Arthropoda; class Insecta; order Diptera; family Tephritidae; genus Rhagoletis; species Rhagoletis pomonella. The sequence continues at coordinate 13,055 of NW_023459511.1, read as the reverse complement.
AATAATTCAGACAAATTTACATGCTATTATATTAGATAAGTATGTACATGCATATCGTCACTTGAAATGCAAAAAGACGAAACAAACATTATCGCTGAAATACAAAAAGTCATAACTAATAAAAAATTCAAATTCACTTTATGATTTATATAATGGATTTCATCGAATTACAATTACCCACATCTTTTTATGGAAAAAACAAAAAAAAAAATATCAGTCATGTTACATGTGTAAAACACATCAAAAGAACTCGGTGTGGGTGAAGCGCAAACTAACTGTAATTATATTGAAATACAACTTTACAACTATACAAATGGTAATAAGTCAAAACGGCGAATTCTAAATTCCAAGTCAGTCTCAGCAGATGTGTGGCTCACGGAAGCAGTGAGGAAAAAACCGGCCTACGCCCTACAATTGCGTTGGTCTAAAATTAAAAAAAGAATACTAGAAAGTAATAAAAATGTATACAAAAATAAACACAGAAATTTTAATGCGAAATAAAAGTATGTAGATATGTATATAATAACAAGCAGCATTTAGACCATAGACCACAGTAGCGATACGAGCGCCTAAAATTCTGTTGGAGATCACAGCAACTAAATTTACAAATTTTTATTGGTGCAAAATTGAGCTCAACATGTGTACTTTTAGGTGCAGTTTGGTGCAACCTAAAATTACAAAACACAAAAATTGTATCAAGCAAAATTGACAAGTAAACACATTTAAGGGTTAATAATACATATTTAGTAGGTAATTAATACAGGAAAAATTCAAATATGTAACTAGTAAACCGAGTTAATGTCAACAAAAAGAGTAAACCATAAGCAATAAATTTAATTTTTTAAAACATTAAGAAATCTGCATACATACTTACAGGCAGTGTAGTATGTAATCAACAATTTTGCAAATTTCAATAAAGAAAAAGAAGTCAATGCGATATTTTGAAATATATGAAAATGAAAGTTGCCCGCACATTATTTGCAAGGCATAAGTGGATCGATAATGTATGTAAGCAAGTTTGGACCAGGGACCTAAAACGTGTTCCAGGTTTGGTTTAGTTCTGCATGAGAATAAAATGTAATGCCAATAATGTCTCCACAAAAGAAACAAACGGGAACAAAAGTATTGAGAGCAGTTTGAGTGGGAGCAAAAGGTTCAGGTGTGTTTACATTACTGACCTTACTTACTAATTATTTGTAGACACACAACACAGGAACTTTTCCGTAAAGAACAAAATGCGAACAAAACTCGGGAGCGTTCTCAAGAGGAACAGAAAAGGACTAAACTTTCGGGAAACTCTCCAATGAGAACGAAAATATCGAAAACGTTTTCACAGAGGATAAAATAAGAACACAAGTCTGGGGAACGTTCTGCTAGAGAACAAAACGAGAACAAAATTTTTGAGAACTGAACTTTAAGAATGAGAAGGGCGTCTGCGTGTTGGGATGAAAAAAACGTTTCAGTGAGAACCATGATTCTAAGCCAGAGGAAAGCTGGATCATTTCACTTCCATTTCCAGATTATTTATCATTAGGGTGAACTGTCCATTTATGGAACAATTTTTAATTTTCTGTACAAGAAAAGTTCGTGTCTTAAGTATTTCGTTGACTTAATTTCCTTTCAGTTCTTTTTTGATTAATTATTACATCAAAACATTTCAAGCTAATGGAACGCTATGAGAAAATTCCATAGACTTTTGTTCCCGTTTTGTTCTTTGCCAAAACGTGCCATTTCCATTTTATTCTATTCGAAATATTCCCGAAAGTATTGTTAGCATTTTGTTCTTATATAATTCCCATTGAGAAGATTCTTGACAGTTTTGTTCCCATATCGGTTTTGGTTTTAAAAGGTTCTTGGCAACAAAACTATGAGAATGACGTTTAGTTTCGATTATTACTTTTGTTCTCGGTTCCTGGTTTTAATTAGATAAAACAAAAACAGGAAAAAGTATGTCTAACGGTATGTATGTAAATACATACATCCACATACAGCAATAATAGGGACACGAAATTTTTTAACCAATTTTAACTATTTTCTTTTGTTTTTTTAAATGTTATTAATTTTTTTATAAAAATATAGCTCATTATCTAACAAAAAGCATATACTTATGTAAGTCCAAATTTCGAACTTTGTAGAAAAAATAGACAAAGTTAACAAAACTTTGTAAAAACTAACTATTTGTTAAGAAATTTTAGAAAAATTCTAGGTATGCAGTTATAGCCCATTAAATCCTAGCTTAGAAAGTGCAAGTTTCAAGTGGCTAAGAAATCACGTTGATTTTTGATATTTTTTTTTGCTGACGGCGTCACGCATTTTCTTCCATACAAATTAGGTTCGAAATTTCTTTTGTATGAAAGAAAATAATAACACTATCCGCCACTTTCTTAAGCTAGAATTTAATGCGCTAAAAAACTGCATGCTTAGACTTTGTTGTAATTTTTTTTTTAATATTTCCTAATTTTTCTACAAAGTTTCAAATTTTGACTCACATATGTCTATGGTTTAATAATGCTTATTTTCATGCTCAAACTCATATATTTCCGTGGAAAAGCTTTTGAAATCACGACTTTAACATTTTTTTATACAACATGGCCACTATAATGTACACATATGTATGTATTTAGGTACTTATATCAACCGTTAATTACAAAATAAAAAACTTAATATACCTAAAATATGTTGTGAATCCAAAGAGAAAAAAAAAAACATAAGAAATCAGTGAACATTAAGAGGCTACAATTTCCAATAACATAAGCAGCAATGATATTTTGGTAGACAAAAAAATTAACAAATTATAAATGGTATTTATGAAATATACAATTTTAACAATGTTGCGTTGCACAATATACATACATACATAAGTACATAAAAAATTTAAGAACATCTAAAAAGCAAATCCAGCTTGCAAATTTTAGACAAAGTTATATACATACATTTATATAAATAATTATACTTAAATAACCAATTTAGTGTTTTTGCACTTCAAAATGTAATGTTAAATGTTAAATAAATAAAATAATATTGTACAATAAGAAAAAAAAAGAACAAAATAAATTTTTAAAAATAAGAGAAAACTCGATATTAAGCATTCAACTGGAAAATAAAGAGTGAAACTGTGCAAACATGTAGTATATGTACAGAACTACGTTATTGACTCTAAAACAAAAAATTTACAGACATTTATACCACTTAATTACGTAAATGTCCTTTTTGAAAAAAAACAACACTTATAACATAAAAAATTCCTAAAATCCACATTCAAAACATACTCACACTAAACTGAAGAACAAATGCAATCTACAAAGTTTCAAGGCTTTAACTTTTTATGCAAGAAAAAACAGCTTGACTAATAACTTAACTTGAAAAAAAAACTAAACACAACAATGCTAAATAATGTGGTTTTTGAAAAACGTTTCCTTTCGCAAGTCCAGCTAAATTCATAAAAGATGCGCCTAATAGAAACCATTTGCCACTAACACCACATTTCTTTGAATTAATAACACAATTTCGACGCTACATAGCAAGTATACACTTTTAGGCGCGTACATACTCGGTTAGTTCTGCAATTTCTCATAGCGAAGCGGTTTACAGAAACAAAAATCTGCCAACGTGTATTGGATAAATTTTCCATAACTTTAGAAGGCGAAAGCTTCTAAAAGAATTGCATCAGAAGCCATAGCTGACAAGCAAAGCGGGGAAAAGCATTAAACACATGCTTGAAACTTACAATAAAATGTGAAATAAGAAAGTGTTGGCTACGTGAGCTAAATAGTGCACAGCAAGTAATATGTAAAGCTCAATAGAATCGGAGTCAGCCACACAAGAGTGCTTGAATTGGAAATACCAAAAAATTAAAAAAAAATAAATGAAAATACAAAAAGAAACCCCCTACGCAGGAGCTTTTTGGAAGTCGCAGCGAAAAATTCTGAACTCATGAAATCTCTAAAAAGAACAGCAAATGTGCCTTAAAATATGCAAAGTGCAAATCTAAAATTTGCAATATTAAACGTTGCATATTTTTAGGCATTTAACGATTTTTTGAGAACAAAACATTGCATAACGACTTCTAGAATCTCACTGCTTTTAACCCATAAACGAAAGCACAACATCGTGTAGGACAAGGTCTTATGTGCGGGGGCTATATCGAAAAAGGTACTGAATTTGAATTTAAGGAAGTGCGAACTCATATGTAAATGCATTTGTATAAAACGAAAGTTTGCCGCAATGATGTATGTATTTACGTAGTGGAAACATGCGCCTGAGCCAATTAAGAAAGTAACATCATAAAAGATCTGAAGCTTTTGGGAATCTTTGTATGATCGAATGATATAGCCATACATATTTAACACAAATAGGTATTGAGCAGGTAATAATACTTAAACGTTATTAGCAAAGGCGTAAGTCCCAGTGACTTTTAATACCAAATGCCTTGCTTGAAAGTTTCAATGAAAATTACATGAAAGCTCGTCTTAGTTTAGCAAGAGCTTGTTAGTCGCGATGACTCTAGTAAACCGTTTCTCAAACGGACACGTAAAAAATTATAATTGCTACAGATGTGAGATAGCTGTGAGAGCTTTCTTAAGCTTAGACCCGTAATGGGCAGGTATAGCTGTTGTAGTATGCCTTTGTAGCTTTAAAAGCTACAACTTAGAAATGAATTTATCATTATCCAACTAGCAGGAATGATAAAACAAATGAAGAAACTGAAATGCATTCAAATAAAGGAAATTGTGTTATCGAAAGAATTCACAGCTATAAACAGAAAACGAAAAAAAAAACTTATTTAGCAAAAAACCCAAATAGAAACAACATTTTTATAGCAACTAAATTATACTATAAGTAATTACAAAAATGAAACGGTTTTCCACATTGTAAACATTGAAAATCTATTAACTAAAAGCAAAATTAAAAAAAAAAACAGAAAATGAAAACTAAATACATATATGTACATACTATACATACATACAACAAAACAAGCAACAATTACATTTTACTTTATTTTACAGCGAGTTGAGTGACGAGCGAATAGATGCACCGCTTAAAAGGCGCGAGAGTAGCCGAATTGGCCAAATTGATTGGAAATGAAAAAAAACAACAACAACAATAGCATTAAGTACATATGTATGTACATACAGTGGTATTCTAATACATAATATGTTTGCATGTTTGTGCGTTACATTTTGGTGTTGTGTATGTAGATGAGTGTCAGACTGTAAACAAACAAAACAAATAGTAGTCGTTAATTGATGTTTACAATTGATGCAAAAAAAAATACTTTTCTAACCGAAATACACACAAAAAATTTATTAAAATTCTTGGGAATTTGGCAACTCTGGCGCTTTCTAACGGCTTTAGTGTAGTGTAAAAGTGATGAAACTTTGAAAGCTGCCTCAGTAAAAAAATATATACATACATACATATTTAATCAAATCAATAATTATAAAACAAAAAAATTTTTTTTTGAAAAAACCAAAAATTTACCAAAAAAATATACTATACATTATATAGATATGTATGTATACTATAGCTAATGCAATTAACCAGCCGATTTATGGCGGATTAAAAACTTTTTGCCCATTTTGGCGCTTGGCGTTTTACTATTTATATTAAATATTTTTCCTATTTAGTTTAAAACTTTAGACAAGAACATTTTTCCCGAGAAAAATCAACAGCTTTGTGAGTTTCTATTAGTGAAGAGTTGAAAGCAAACACCAAAAAAACTTTTACGCCCTTTCCTACTACTTACATATATATGTATAAGTAAAAACACAACAAAAATGGAAAACGACAAGAAAATATGCGAATGCAATACACGCATACATTTAAATACATATAATGTTTTAGTCGCATCTTAAGTGAGTATTCAATGATATTATAACATGTAAAAAGTAATTAACTAAATATTAACAAAAAAAAAATGTTTTGCGAAAATTATAAAATTTCATAACTTCGCAACGAGTATAGAAATCAATGTAAATCTAAATTTTTGCTGATGTGTGACTGTATTCCTTAGGCTTTTTACACCACAAATACTTAACTCTTTGATATTGAAATTAAGAATAAAGATGTTTGTGTGTATGTAGTGGAAAATAATTTTAAAGTTTTATGAATTGTGAAGTTAGGCATTAAATAATAGGTACTCGTATACATATACACAAATATGCATATTTATTACAAAAAGAAACTTAGCATTGCAGAGAACACCCATGAATTTGCATAAAACAACTTCTATGTATAAGTATTCATTATATGTATGTATGTAAGTAAGTACTCGCATGTATGGACATGTACATACATATGAAAGTTTAATTAACGAAAAATGCACATACATAACTGAAACATGTTATATTTACAATTGAATAATATACTAATAAAACAACAACAAATGCTAGGTCCTAATAAAATTATTACTGAAAAGTAAGCAATTTATTTAATAACTATTATTAATAAAATAAATTTTTTTTTGAAAATTCAAGGTGAAAAAAATTAAAAATCAAATTATCGAAATAATTTATATATGTAATTCATTACTTCTACACGCATATTAGTGTTATTACTTTAGCATACCCTTATACTTAAAAAACAAAACTCCACAAATTACCCTTGCTTACATACACGAAACTTTTTTGAGTAAACATACCTACACACATACATAAATATAAATACATACATATTATTAAGATCCTGCCTGTGATAGATAATAAAATATTTGACAAAACAGCAACAACAAAAATTGATAGTTCTTATGATTTTATTTTTGGAAAACAAAATACGAAACATAGCCAATAAAATTATTTTGTACAAAAACCATAACGAAAATATTTTCATAGTCGATAGAATGTCTTACATAATTAGTTTTTGACAAATCAAACTTAAGTTCAATACGATTTAGAATGGTATTTCGTAAACTAATGACAATATCTAAAAAGCTTTTCAACCAAGCCAAAATTCGCATGTCTTATTTGCCACTGCAGTTGTTTCAGAAATCACCAAATTTGAATAATAATTATATGTACATATGTACGCATGATGTTTGATAATTAGCTGCTGAAATTATACAATTAATATTAGAAAGAAAAAATGTTGGAAATTTTTTTTTTTTTAACATTTTGCTGCATACTTATGCCGAATTGCGCCGATTTGAAAAACCTAATGACTAAATATATTTATTAACGTAACGACACTAATACTTTTAAATGCACAAGTTTGTATAATTTAATGCCCAGTGAAAATCCGGTATTAGTGTTCATTATGCAAAGAATTATTTTAAAGGAACTTTTTATCATATGAATACTTTCAGCTTTTATATAAATAAAGTACATAGATATATATGTAGACATACTTATGTATGTAAGTATTAATGCTTAAAAATTGTAGGCTAAATTTTTTGCTCGAAACAATTTTAAGTGGTTAATACGAGTGAATACGTGCATACATATGAGGCCATGAGGGCCAGAGCAGCATATCTACAAAAAAATTTAAAGAATGATCTTTAAAAAATAAATTCCGTCTTTAAGTAAAAAGTTCATTGCACCTCCGTGATGCTGCATATTATAGTAAAAGAAAACTAAACGCATTTACCGTTTAGATTCTAGTAGTGCATTTTAAGGTGCACCTCAACTTTTTTTGAAATGTCAGTTAGGCTACTCTGGCCCTCAAGGCCTCATATGTAAAACAGTTATTTGAACCTGGAAGAAACAAAAATCAAAGTTTTGCGTTGAATATACGGTTTATAGAGAATTTTATTTTCTATCATTTGCCGTACCTCGTATTACGATTACTTAATAGGTTCGTAAGATATACCTGACTAATTGGAACCACTCTTTTTTCTTAAGCTGAATAACGATAAATTGCAAATATCTCGAAAACTTATCCATACAAAAAAAAAAATTAACTCGATTTTCGGAATCAGCAAGCGAGTTTACCTACAAAAAAAAATTTAAAATTTGTGATCCAGTGTAATTTGACTGTTCAGGCAAATTAATTGGTAAAGGTCTTTTCAGCGGAGCCTAGTCATCCATGCGTACAACACGGCCAGCTTAATCTTTGTATTTTTATGCGCTTAACTATGTCCATGTCGTTAGAAAGCTCGTACAGTTCGTCATTGCATATTCTTCAGTACTCGTCGGCCACGCGAACAGGGTCAAAGATCTTGCGTAGAATAGTTGTCTCAAAAGCCCACAAAGCCTTTTCATCTTTGTTCGACATCGTTCATATTTTGCGCCATACAAGAGGACGAGTTGTAGCGTAATTTTTTTTTGTTTTTGTCGAGAAAATGTTTCCTCGAGAAAATGTCCCCTCAATTGCCTACCGAACCCAAAGTAGCAGTTCGACTCATCGCCCTTGTGTGAACAACGAAAGAAAGGGCACCCACGAACATAATGCAAGTGCAGAAGGACCTGTCTGTACTTAGGATGAACAACTGTCGAAAAGTAGAGCCAAACAAGAAGAAGAAGAAGAAAAACCCGTTAAGGCATTTCCATATCAATTAGCTAACTGCATTTGGTGTTGACTTTTTCCTATTCTTTCTATTATTGTTGTTTGACAATTTCGGCTAAAAAGTGCATATTAGTATAATGCCACATATGTATGTATGTATGTAAATAGTTCACTAATTTATTGTAATGTAAAAAAGAGCGAATCCAAATAATTTCAGCTTGTATATTCTAATGCTTAATGGTTTCATGCTAATAGGGGTTTTCTTAGTATGTGTACTTACTGCATTAAATCATTTTTTTTCTGCATTAAATTTTAAAGGGTAAACAAATGCCTACACACACAAACATGTGCATATGAATGTATGTATGTGCATACATACATATTTCGCCCACTTAATTGGCAGGCACATAAATACTATTTTGACAAATTTACCAATGTTTAACTACAAAACTAAGCAGCAGACAAAGAAATGCTAAGAAATATAAAACAACAAAATTAATGTTAACTACAGCAAAGATTTAAAAGAAAAAGTTAGCTATTTAAAGCAGGAAAGAAAGTAAAAGTGAATATGAAAATTTAGACATCACTCCATCCACTTGATATTTTATTGTAGAATTAAAATTTATATTTACTATATTTAATATGTAATATTTAATATTTAGCAACAAAAAAATTAGAACGTAGCGTTAAATAAAAACCTGAAATTTTTTTTAAATGCAAACATGGAAAAAACTTGTGAAGCACAAAAAATACATAGACCAAAAACATAAAAGATAATGAAACTCGATTGTTCTCAAGACAAAGCGAAATAGTTTTGAAACTGATTTACGCTAATTTAGTATACAGTAATTGTGCAAACGCGTAAAGAATAAAGCGTAAAGAATTGCAAAATGAATACAATACATAAGTACAGTAATACAACTTTAATGAAGCAAAACAAAAGCAACAAAATTATTAATGATAACCATAATCAAAAGATTTAAGAAACGAACTTTGAACTTGTCAACAATAAATCAATCAATTATAGAAGCAACGCAAGCAAAGAAGTACACATAAGTGCAATAATAGTAAAACAAAAAATAAAATAAAATAAAAAATAAGTAGTACTATGCTAAGTATTGTACCAATTAGCAAAAGAAAAAAACAAAAACAAAATTATTTAAATTCTAAGCTTTGCACAATGAAAATTCTCTTTTGGATTGAATGCACTATCAACTGCAATCGAATCAAATGAATAACAATTAACAAACAATAAAAAAGACAAAAATTTAATTTTTATGAGAAGCAAATAATAAGCTGCAAAAAAAAGATACTTTCTTAAACATAAAAACTAAATAAATTAAAAGGACATACAGAAAATTAGCCAATAAATTTGAAATGCTTTAATCACCATTTAAGGATTTACGGAATGTATGTATGTAGGTACATGTAACAACTACAACAAACCTAACCCTTTTTAAGCAAATTTTTAAGAGTGTAATACATACATACATGCCCAGAATATAGTCCAATTTACAACAGCTAGAATAACATAAAATGCTCTACAATAAAATAAAACTACAAGTTGATGTCTTCCCCGTCTTTAAAAAAAAAAATTTTTTTTTAAATATCCCATAAAATTTCGTCAAACACGTTTTAATTGCGTGGCAGCATAAAGAGAGAGAATCTATATTTGTTTACAGACATGTATGCATCTTGTACTAAATATAATAAATAACTAATTTGACATTTAAATTTACAAAAAAAACATTGAGCAACCGAAAAAGCAATAGTTCCATTGAGAAGAAAAAAGAATCACAATTAAAGGACAATTTTCGCCTTTGCGATAAAATTTCGTCAACATACATACTTAAAGTAATACAGTAGTAGTATGCCTCCTCACTTACGGTATACGAACCTAACCACGTGCATACATTCATTTACAGAATTATTACATAGAATACGTTCGGATACACAAGCACAATATTTTATACAAACTTACATATGTATATAATATATACGTATGTATGTATACGAACATATGTAAGAACATAGCTGACAAATTAATAAAAAGGGTGCATATTTACAACAAACTTATATACATACATACATACTTATGTACATGCATACGTGTATATCTTCTAATTTCTGATATTTGTACTAGCAAAAACGAATCAATTGATACATACATATACATATATATATCTTTACCACTACCACTAAAGCTACTACTATTTACATATATGGATCTGTACCAGTACTATTTTGAAAAGCTATATTATAATTAAAACTAAAAAAAAAAATTGAAATTTTATGTAAAGTACTTTCAGGCAGTGAAATGAAAAGGTAACATTTTTCGATAGAAAAGAAACTGCCACATTAATACCCGAAATGAGAAAATGGAAAATAAAATTTTATCATTTAATTTTTTATTTATGTAGGTATTTATTTATTTTTTTCAAAATACATACATCGTTATCATTTGAGTAGAAAGAAAAATGAAAATTTACGAAAATTGTGATATTTTTTATAAAAATTCGTGTTAATTTTTTATTTTATTTTTTTTTTGATTTCGGGACAAATATCAGTCAGTTGGGAGGTATTTTATTCGATTATTTTTTTTTTTAGGTGGCGCTGTAATCCAAATCTGTCGAAAAATTGTTAGCAGCCTCAGACAAAGGACATAGAAATTGATCTTCATTTTTTTTATTAAATTATCAAAAAAAAAGTTGAAGAGGAATTAATAAAAAAAAAAAAATGATTGACTTCAGATTTCGTCTGAAACTTTTCTACAAATCTGAGATTTCATTACAAAGATAAGATCCTCCTAAAGGGCTGTCTGCAACTCTCAACAAAAAATTCACATAAAATAACGCACAAGCAATGGAAAATAAATTTTCTTCTATAAAAATTTCTTAAATCAGTAGGCAGCTCAAAGAAAAAATGTTCGTACATTAATGTTTTCAAGAAAATTTACAGCAACAGCAAAATACTGTTTCAAGCAACAGAAATAATGGAACAAGTTTATTGTGGTTTTTCTTGAGAACTGTTGACCACGGATGGATAATAGCAGTTACTTTCGAAATTTCAATTCAAAAAGCCCGTCGGAAAGAATTTGCCTATTTAACATTTGTATGTACGTATGTACATTAGGGTGGTCCAATTTTTTGTATTGGAGGGGGAGGGGGGGAGGGAATGTCATGATAAAAACGGAAGAAATAACACCAACAATAAACATAGGTTGGTTTGTGTGATCTACGAAAATGACAGTTTCACTATTTGGTAGGTGCCCCAACCCCTATCTCGGAAAAAAATTTTTTTGGACCACTCTAATGTGCATAGCATGTGATACTTGTTAGCCGAAGAATATTAATCCTTTATGATTTAAATTTTTTGGACTTCTTTTTAGTTATTTTATGACCTATATTTTTTCAACCAAAAGATACAATCAAATTTTAACTTTTATTTTTGACTGAAAACATATCGCTGAAAAAATAACAATTATTTATTGACTCTTTTGAAAAAAAAGCATAACATTTGCGGTCCCTGCTGTAGAAAGCCCTTAAAAATCGAAAACTCAAGACAACTTTTGTTATATAATTTTTTTTTATTTTTTTCTTAATAAAGCTTCAGATTTAACTATATCAAAGATGTTCCATTGTTTCTTCAGAAACTTGTTTTTCATCCTTAAAAACTTAGGATAACTATGTCCTCTTACACATTATACATCCTTAAGAGTGGATGAGTGTACTAACTTCTTATTTATCGAAATCCGCAGCGGGTGTTGTTCTCATCGCAGTAGTGATGCCCACACAGACAAGTCGCTAGAGTTTACTGAGCTTGGTTTTTTTTGCTGTAAATTGGAATATGAGAATATGAATGTAAGGGGTTCACATTTATGTATAAGTACTTGTAATTTTAATAGATTGAAAAAGTGAAAATATCGCTTAGAATTCCTCCGTTTACAAAAGAATCACAATTACCTAAAATGAAAATGTTAACTGTCTACTAAAACTGAAAGTATATACATATGTACATAAATAAGTTTAATAATTCAACGCCAATATCTATTAAAACATAACTGAAATTTACAAAAATTTACCAAATTTACGTAGAACCGCATTTCACAAACCGAACTAACACACATACGTACATACATACATACATGATAGTGGGGGGGCAAAAACGGAACTGTATTATGCATATGTATGTATTTAATTAGCGAGCAATATATTGATGGGTATGAATTATTTAAACTTGCACAAACAAATCTTTACACATAGTAAACAAATATACATAAGTATACATATAAAGTATATATTCATAAATACATACATACACATGTAGGCGTATATATAAAAATTATATTATGTATACATATGTGTGCATTGAAAACGCCCAATACATATGTACATATGTATATTTATACGAACTAAATATATATATTTTTGCTCACTTGCGAATCATATTATTGACAAACAAACAAACAAACAAACATACATATACACATATATAGCATATTGTATTTAGAAATTTATGGGTAGAAGTTGTATATTTACATATTAGAGTTTACAAAACTAAACAAAACAAAAAAGAAAAGAAAAGAAAAGAAAAGAAAAGAAAAGAAAAGAAAAGAA
>NW_023459510.1:5240-55440 GCF_013731165.1 Rhagoletis pomonella | reverse complement strand
TTTCAAATATTTTAAGAACTAACTTTAATTTTGTTTGAGAAATTTCTGCTTTTCTTGTTGTCTAATACTTAAGCGCGAATAATTACAATTACTTTGTAGCATGATTTTTCTTTTGTTTTTTATATATTTTTATTTTACATATAGAAACATTTTCGCTTAAAAATTCTTCTTTTATAATGTACAATTTTTATCTTGTGGTTTTCTACTTCATTATAAGTATTTACTTAATAACCTAATTAACTACATACTTATGCATGTATGTATGTATACTTAAGCTTTTAATTACAATTATGCATGCTTAGTTCATCACCTAATTATTTACTCTTTTCAGTTCTAAAAATTTCGTCTACATTTTTAAATTTTCGCTTAATCGATAAAGTTAAACTTTCATTAGATTAACTTTTCGTTTTCATTCGGTTTATTTTCTCACTTTATACAAATTTATATATTCTTATGTATGTACCTATCTAAGTATGTATGTACAATATGTATGTGTGCTTAACTTAAGATTTAAATCAATGTAAAACCCATTGAACCTTCTTTGCCGAAAAGTATGTATATTAGGATGCACCACTCTTCATAGAAAAAAAAAAATATCGGTGCTGTTTTTCCATCGGAATTAAAAACAAAATTTTATGTGTTAAGATTTCCGTCAAAATATTTGCGAAAAATATAAAGATTTAGCTGAGCTCAACCGATTTGAAAATACCTATAAAAATGTGTTCAGATGATAAAATCAGTTAAGCTTTAAAATCCGCATTAAAATGTTCAAAAATTTTATCAGCGGATAAGATAAGATTTTTGGAGGTATTTTCAAATCGGTTCAGATCACACAAACCTTAATAATTTTCCGTAACATTTTGGCGGAAGTCTTAAAATATAATATTATTTATTTTTTTTGGTGATGCACTCTCATGTTGTTACATAAATACATATGTAGTAAATCTAGTAAAATAAAAAAAAGAAAACATACATTGCTGGCAATTTTCGGCGGCAAATATTTTTTGTACATAACTTTTTAGCACAGAGGACAACACTCAGTTTTCGTTGCACGAATATCAAATTCTACTATTGCAGTAGTAGCAAGCTTTCGGTCTCTTTCTTTTTCTCCCTCCTTCCTCCTCCTCCTTCCCCCCCGCCTCCTAGCACTTTGATTTTAACTAACATTTGTAGTAATTTTTGGAATTTTGTTTTCTTCTCATTGTTGCCCAATTAAAAATGCAGTACTTATAACAAAATGAAAAAATGTAATAATTTGTTCTTTGAATTTGTGCTCTACTACTTCTTAAGTATGAAAGTCCATACGTTTTTTTTTTGCTTTTCTTGCACTGTTCTCGATTATTGCATTTTCATGTTTTTAAGAGTGAGTTTTCTTGTTTTTTTATAGGTATTTGTAATTTTCCGTATAATTTACTAAATTCTACATCAGTCGTTTGGCACACAAGTCGTCACGCGATTACTTCACTTCCTAAATAATGCAGATGGCGATTTTGCTGGTGGCATAAAGCAGCTGTGGTGCGGTGAGGCGACATTTGTTGTAACTTACACACATACATACGTATTTGATGGCTTAGTTGTGTGAAATAATGTTTTCATTTTGTTTTAAAATTTCAGTGAAACACGTAATCACGTGCTTGCAGCTAAAACAGCACCATTCGATTAACTTTAAAGGAAGTTTACATAGAGTGAAATCTCGTTTCTTAATTTCTATCCTCTCTACTGTGAAAAGGGCCCCTAAGTAAACGAAAGAAATATACGGGAAGAAAATTTTCAAAGATAGGTTTTAGGTTTTAGGTTCTTATGTCTAAGTCTAAAGAAGAAAAATATAGTGCAAAAAATTCAAAGCTTTTTTCTGCAACAAGGTATTTTTTTGATAGATGACATTGGGCCGATCATTTTCGCTCAACAAAGTTATAGATCAGCAAGTCTTATTTAAATTTTTTGACGCAGAAATGTCCCTAAAGCATCCAGATACATTTCTGCATAAAAAAATAAAATTTTGAAATATATTTCACGACATCTTAGACGTTTTCAAGCAAAATGTTTTTGATCAGAAATTAGTGGTAGTTTGCAAATAATATAACCTCCGCAGATTGCGCATTGAAGCAAAAAATCTAAAACATTAAAACCTTTTGGCGAGTTCATTTGTACATTGGGGTGCACCACTCCATACAAAAAAAAAAAATTATGATAATCTGTAATCCTTCCATCGATATTATAAAATTTTATATACTTTAGGACTTCCACCATACTATTTCAGAAACATATTGCGATTTACGATAGCTGGACCGATTTGAAAATTACTCAGAAGATATCATTGATAAAATTTTTAAACATTTTTGTGCGGATTTAAAAGTTTACACTATCATTTGAGGTAATTTTTTGGAAAAATGTGCTTAACAAAAAAACTACTTTTATTCATTTTCGATTTTTTTATTTGATTTTTGTTATATTTGGAAGAAGTTCTTAAAATATAATACATTTTGTAATTCCGGTGAAAAACCTGCCACATTTTTTGGCGAGGCACCCGAAAGCACACATGTATTTATGTAGGATTTTGATTTTTTAAGTAACTAGGTAAGCAATGGAAAAAATATATCGCATGCTACTGTATATTTTGTTGTATTTTGGGGTTTCTGTAATCTTCCCTTTAAACAATCTTCTGAGTGCTCAGAATTGATTAGTCTAAAATGAGTCTTTCTTTCGTCATACTTATATATGATCCTAAGACCAGCCAACCAAACTGACTCATTTCGAACTCTTCCGGTGGCATAAATTCTGAGTTGAGAAAGATAAAATATTAATACACATTATTCTAGGTTCAGTGAGACTGTTCTCAAACGAGTTAACAACAATTTTCGGATGATTATCGCAAGTTCCCGATGTGGGTTATGAAAGTCGCAATGTTGCGGTAGCGATACTATATTTTTCGCTAATTCGTTTGAAAATATCCCAACATCGAAACTTTTTTTTTTGGTTTTTCTTTGGAACTCATCAAAGTTTTTTATTTTTTTTTTGATCTTTCGGAAATGTGTGGCATTTGTTTGAGTATTTTTTTTTAAGTTATTTTAAAGATTTTAAAATTGTTCGTGACTTTTCGGAAATTCTTCATTTTCAACGCTACAACTGATTCAAAATTTTGCGTTTTTGATTAATTGAACGATCGAAAAGATAAAAACGAGACATTGCCGGGTATAAAGCACATAAGGCTTAGTATCCAGGTCTGAAGAACACGGGCAAGAAAAAAATGTCATTATTTCGGGTGTGTGAATAGTAGTGTCCAAGGAATTTTGACATCTGCCTCACTTATTCCTCGCGAAATAATGGAACGGGCATATATTTATATTGCAAACCCGGATTCCACTGTGCTCTATGTACACAAAAAACTTTAGAAAACCATAGCAAATATCTTAAGAACTCCCTTCTGTCTTAAGGAATTTTGACACAAGAAAATTTCTTCGAAATTTTTTCAGTGTTTTTTTTTTGATACTGTGCTTAACTTTTTGTCTTTTGTTTATGTCTTAATTGATGATTATACGGGCAAATTTGCGGGCCTTTCATTTTCTGCGTACAAAATGAGACATCCATGTAAATTTAAAAATTTAAAAACGACTTTTAGGGGTGGCTACCAGGGTTTGAAAAATTTTTAATTTCTACTTGAAGTCTCATAAGTTTGACATATTATTGAAACTTATTAAGGAAAAAAATGTATATGAGTTATAGTTGGGCAAAGTCGTGACTTTTGTCGAACTTTTGTAATTAAAAATATTAAATTTTTAAAAACCCTGGTAGCTACCCCTAACACTTTATTTTGCATGTCATTATTTTGTAAGTAGAATAAAATAAAAGGGGTGCTTATGAGGTTAATATGTTAAAAACCACCCTAGTCCATACGATATCTGTAAATTAGAGATTTTTTTTACTATTATCGCTACTGTAAAGCGCTTTAACTTTTTTTAATTCCTTTCAAGGACAGTCTTTAAATAATTTAGAAAGTTTTTGTGAATAAATTTTTTTTCAAATCATAAAACTCATATTAACTTAGCGCTGCTAGAACTTAAAAGACCACAATGTGAAAAATGAAATAAAAACCTTGATTGCGACGCGGTGTCGTTAAAGCTTAAGTTGGTTTAATGAAATTTGGTAAAAAATGGACATCCCCTCACGAGTAGACCTATATCGAGCCCTAACCACCACAAAAAACGTAGGCGAAATTTTTCACATAATTTTCTTTTTGATGCAAAAAATATACCCCAAACATCTAGCTGCATTCTGCATTGTGTTTTTAAATCCGTAAAAGTCGACCACGAATCGTTGCCTTTACAATTATCAATTAAAAAAATATAAACTTTGCATAAAATAAAGTCTTAAAATACGCCACCACGCCCACAGCCATAGGTATGCATGTATATGCCGCCTCATTTGCAGCCAAAGCACCGCAGAGTTTTTGATTACCACAAAAATGCCATTTCATACATATATTTTTCAGAAATACGCGCCCTTTCAGAGAGGGACGGCGAAGCAATCGCCACCTTTTGCTGTTTGTTATTTTGATTTTTTCCCCCCAACTAACTACTGCTGGCATACCTATTCATCTCCATAAGCATGTATATATGTAGTATGAGTACACAGTAATACCACCTGCATACATACATACCACACTATATATATACACTTTCGCACATTTTTCTATTATTTTGCTTTTCTGCTTTTCGCACTACTGGATGCACATAACTTTTGCCCACGAAATGCCTTAAATTTTAGTTACCATTCAGCCATTTTTAGTTTGAAGGAGTTTTAGCTGGCGTTCGTGCCATCGCAGTCGCAGTCGTTGCCGTCGCCACCGCCGCCTTCGTGTACTTGCAACTAAACCTCTGTGCCATCCTCGCCCTCATCATCGAACAGCTGGCTGGTACTACCTTGGCCGCCGCGTGTCGCCGTCACGGACATCTTCTTCTTGGGCTTCGGTGGTGGACGTGGCGGTATTTTCGCCACTTTCGTAGGCTCGCCCGTAGACGCATTCGCGCCTGCAGTTGTATTCGAGGCACCAACGCTGCTGCCACCACTATTAACATTGTTGACACTCGGCACAATGGTGAGACCGTTGTGATGTCGCGCAGTGCCATAAAGCGGCTCTGTGTCGGAGGTCGTCGTCAGGTGATGATTATTATTCACCAGCTCATGTATGGGTTCGTAAATTTTTGAAGCCGTTGCTGCTGATGCTGCTGCCGCCGCCGCCGCCGCTGCTGCTGAAGTGCTGGGTACAGCTTGTTGTTGTTGCGACTGTTGCTGTAGCTGCTGTTGTTGCACTTGTTGTGCCTGTTGTTGCTGCTGCTGCTGCTGCTGCTGCATGGCCGCTGTACTCGACGCCACCGACGTTAGACTCGGCGTGGCCGGCAGTGGGCGATCGCGCATTGTGTAGCGTGAGGATGTGGAGGCGCAGCTACTTACTTCCGGATGTACTTTGTGCAAGTTCAGCGTCGAATTACCAGCGGCAGTTGTGCGCAGTCCAAGATTGTCGTAGACTGGTTCCGGTTGCAGTTCAGCTGTCGTGGCGGTGCCAGTTTCGCTCGGATTTGGCGATGTGGGCGACTGGAATTCGCTTAGCTGTGTCTGATTTGTGGTGGAAGTAGATGGCGCCCAGCTGGGTACGCGTGGTTTGCGTGGTATCGTCATGTAGCCTTGCTTCATCACCACCGCTGTGGTTGGTGAGTACATAACAGGTGCTGGCAGGAAGGGTGATTGCTGTTGTTGTGCGCCATGTTGCGGCGCTAGGTGGGCTAGGTGTACATGTTGCTGCTGCTGTTGTTGCTGTTGCTGCTGACGACTGTTAGCCGCGGCGATCAATGCCAAATTGCGCGACTTCGGATGCTGCAGTGTCATGAAACCGTTCGGTGTGGCGGCGGCGATGGTCGTGGTGCCGTAGATGCCATGCGGCGTCATATGCGCATAAACGGGGCTGGTAAGCGGTGGCGAACGTATGCCGTAGATAATTTGTTCGGGTATGTTGCTGTGCGATGACTGCATGGAAGGTGAAGTTGGCGGCACGCGAGCGGGGAAGGCGAGTAGATCGGGTGGCAAGCTGGTGCCGTAGGTGTCATCGATGTAGGTATGGCGCACACGAGGCACTGTGGTATCCGATAGAGCGACCGAGTGGGTTTCATCGTCGCGTGGGTGATTGCCTGGCGGAAAAGAGATAAGAGTAAGAGAAATAAATTGAGTGCGAATTGGCGCGAGTAATTGAAAATTGAAAAAACTGGTATGTACAATAGTTGGCGAACATTTTTTGCTTTCGTTTTAAATGCTCATGCAGACCAAGTTTATGGGCACTGATGGCGGCAGAGATAAAAAATAAATAAAATTATATAAAAAAAATAGTGCCCTCAAAGGAAAAAAAAATTGAAAAACAATTAAAGTGCACAAGCACAAAACTTTACAGCGCACTTCGCGCGCAGCGTTGCTTTTAATGAGAACAAAAAAAAAATTGGAATCACAATAGAAAAGTTTACGAGTCAGCAGCAAGTTTTCAATCGCTGCAGAAAATTGAAGTTTTTACAATAAATACGCGTGCGTTTGTGCGCCACCATTGAACGGTTTATTTGGCTTCCCGCACCAAAAGCAATTAATCTTGCAGTTACGTGTGAACGCCAACAATGCTGATTTTTCGAAAACAGCGCATTTGCAGAGACTCTTCCGCACTTTATGCAGGCATTCAGCCGCTTTAGCGGAGAACAGCGGCTGGTGAGAATGCCGAAATTTGCAACTGACAGGAAACATAAACCTAAAGCGCTAACATAGCTTTTGCACAAAGCTTTGTGGGAGGGAATGTTTTTAGAAATAAAAAAATTCAATTACTTTGGTTGTGAATGCAATTGATTCGTTGTATAGCTGCGATGTTTGCTATAAAAATCTC
Source organism: Rhagoletis pomonella (assembly GCF_013731165.1). NCBI lineage: Eukaryota > Metazoa > Arthropoda > Insecta > Diptera > Tephritidae > Rhagoletis > Rhagoletis pomonella. The sequence goes on along the minus strand of NW_023459510.1, from coordinate 48,527 downwards.
CATTGATAGCTACGTTATTTACATGCCAATCTTATTGGAAAAATTTAGGTTTTCGGAAAGTCAAAACAGTTTGGATGCAAGCATATACACTGAAGAGCAAAAGCGGAACAATAGAACGGAAAGTTAAATTTGTGGTAATGTACTTTTTCAGTTTATTAACTTTATGGTAATTCAAATTTGCATTTCGCCTTAACGATGTTTAACTAAACGTTTGACAATAAAAATTTTGAGATTCGCATATGGAAACTCTGAAAAAAATGACCAAATAAAAAGGAACTAGACTGCTCCAGTTTTGCGCCCTCTTAGTAATTGCTGAATTTTATAATTCAGAACGGAGTTCTGGCTCATTTCCTAAAATTTTGTAATCAAATCGCGTGGGATTTTCACTGTGAGTGCTTTAAGTGCACATACCAAGCAAAAAAAAAAATTAAATATTTAAACTATTAGGTTTGTACGTGTATATTTAATGAAGTAGGGCCGTGTTACGGCTTAGGGAGCAAGAACTGTGGTAAAATCGATGGCAAAAAGAAGAAGTGACAATAAATGAACATTTTCAAAGATTTTGGCAATCTCAGAGGATATTTTTCGCAGGCTTTTATCAATTTTAAGAGGATAATGATCAGAAACATTCTCCGAAACTCTGTCCAAATAGGTATAAATCCCAAGTGTTTATAATCATGGAGTAAACCTGCGTAAAGCCCAGATTTTAGTCCGACAGAAAACATATGAAAGTGTTTGTAAATGCCACTGTTCAATTGCGAAAATTCACCCAATCGCATGCAAAACTTTGGGTATGGCGTTGAGAAAAACCGGTAGGAAATCTCAATAGATTTCATCTAAAAACTGTGCGAAAGTATCGCAAGATGTCTATAAAAGCTAAAATATTCAAATTGGTTATGGTCAGGCAAGTGGTAAAATTTTCTATCGGATCCAAAACTGGAACAATCCAGTTGCTACATTTTTTTGCAATTTTTTTCTTTATCTGCTTGTGTTAGTTATTGTTTTTATGGTCTTCTGATGAAATATACATTGAAAATGTGAAATCCGAAAGTAGATTACAAAAAAGTTTTCATATATTGCGAATATATCGCAAGAAAATTCTCATTTTGTATTACTTTTCCGGTTTTGCTCCTCAGTGTACATATAGATACATTTTTGAAATGCAAATAACTTCCATTTCATTTTAAAGAAGGCTCATTTTAACGACTAACCACCAAACGACACCACAAAAACATATATCCATTGAAAAGCTGCTAAAATATTCTATAAATTTGTATTGAATAGATTTGTCGAAAATTTCATTTTTATCTACATAAATATGTAAATACAGTGATCCAAATATAAATTGGGAAGTGAAGTTTTAGCAAGTGTTGGCTATGTTGTTTTTTTTTTGTATATTTAAACTTCATTATTATTTTTTTTTATGAAAGTTAAGCTCATTATTATCTAACAAAAGCCATAAAAATCCAAAGTTTCGCCAAAATTTCAAATTTCCTACTCAGAATTTTTAGAAAAAATCTTTCGGTATGCAGTTTTGTAGCTTAGTGTTCTTCATATAAAAAAATTTAGACGTGTATGGAAAAACTGCGTAACACCGCGAAAAAAAACCGAGACATTAACGCTGAGCTACTTCAAACCTGCATTTTATTATACCAAAATTTAATCTGCTACAAAATGATTAAGAAGTTTAAATTTTAGCAAAATTTTGCACAATTTTCATAATGTTTTTACAAAATCTGATTGCATTTGTATAGTTTTCTTACTAAGCTTTCACAAAAAAATTATAAACATTGAATAAACAAAAGATAAGTAGCCAAAACTGTATGTTTGTACATAATTCTTATACTTTTTTCCTTCTCAGCAGCGTCACGAAGCTAGAAAATTCGAAATCAAGCACTGTCTTGATTTAGTTCCAAAGCGCTTCTAAAAAGCTTCTTGTATGAACGCTTTCATACATATATTTACAGGAATTTGTAAGCTTTGCTCCGCTCGGAACGGCTACGCTCAGCTCGAAGTTTCATTTTGTCACAAAATATTAGATTTCTGTCTCCTTTGACACCTAGTAAAATTTGATGCAGACAATTTTTATTTTCTAGTTCAAGAATTATGGTTGACGTCATTTTACACATAAAATGACATGTTTAAAAATTGCGCTTCAGAACAGAAAGTGAAGCATTTTACAGTGCAAAAAAAAAATATCTACCGAGTATGAAGTCTAACGTTGAGTTCCGTAATAGCCGTTTAATTTGTTTTCCAGAAGGAGGCGAATGCACAAATTAAGTTTCATATTACCTGCGACTGGTATTAGAGTATTTCAAACAAATGTTTTAATTTGACTGTACTAATCGTAATCACTGATCTCACAAAAATATGTACATACATTATACAATTTGTAGAACTACAATAACGCCCTCTAACTCTTCGATGTTCCGATCAGTGTGCTTATCTTACAACTTATGTATGCATGTAGTACATGTGTATGTATAATTAGTAAAGTTGTCTTTCCAATTCATATCAAATCGTGTTCAACGTTGATTAAGTACAATGGTGCATACACCCCTTTATATCATACATATCAGATAAGCTTATTTAAAGGACACTCTGAGTGGCTCTGTTGAGCGTCTTTTGTTGATATGTCATATGTTAATGCTGTCATTTGATTTGAGCTGGAAAGTACAAGTACAAACTAAGTAGCACGTACCTGCAACTACCAGCTGCCCTAATACCGCATAATCTTTAAGCCTCCTAAATATATGTGTGTGTGCTTGTCCAAATAAGTGATTATGCAATTGATGCATTTCAAGCCAATTAATTTAAGAGAACTTGTGCAAATAGTGAGATACTCATATGTAGCTAATAGGAATGTTAATCCCGGGATCCCGAAATTTACGGGACTTGTAATTAGCAGTGATGGCAATAATAGAAACCAGTATTGGCTATATATATTTTTTTATTTAATAACTAAGATTTTTTTATAAATGTCTAGCTCATTATACATATAACACCGTGCGATAGTAAATTTTACACATCAAAATCAATATAAAGAGAGAAACCGTGGGCCAAATATAGGAAAACTGCGTTTTTATTTTTTCACTCTGACGTCAGTAATTCAAAAATGATTTAAAAATTCAGGGAAATTTGCTTGAAGAAGAAGTATAGGTATCAAATTAAAGAGGAAATTCTGTAGAATTTAAACAGCCTAAATTTTTTGGTGCATAAGGAAATTTCGCAATATTTGTTTTTTAAAAACTTATATATGTTAAGGACTTATATAAACTCAATAAGGTCCTCAATTTTGTCCTTCTAACTTTATCAGCTTAAACAATTACCTATTCGTACTTGTGATTCCAAAAATTATTATTTTTTTTAATTCAAAAGAAATTTTCTCTTTCACTTGGCACCCATATTTTTATTCTATATAGCATTGAATTTTTAAAATAATTTTTGGAATTAATCATATCATATCCCGGAAATCCCGTATCGCAAAAAGCGAAAAAATTAACATCCCTAGTAGGTAGTACTTAATTAGCACAAATTCAAAGGATGTCTGCACATATACATACATACGTACTTAAATACATATTTATGTATCATGTATGTATGTATGTACATTCAATATCTTCATTACTTACCAAATTGTGATTCATCCAGTAGCGTCTTTTTGATTTCATGTCCCTCATCGCTCCCATCTACATTTTCCAGTTCGGTGCGTCGTGGTGGCTTTTCAACCGGATTCACTTCAGTTAGTAGACTTTTCTGCATTTCCATAATCACCGATCCCTCAAGCATTGAACTATTGGTTTTATCCATTTTCGTTGATATTAGCCCATTTTCACTCATCATTGTCGTATCTTTCTGATAGGAACGTACACGTCGACAATACCAGCAGGCAATGAGCAACACACACATGAGCAGCAGTAACACTGTGATGACGATCAGACAGATGACAAGTAGAAAATTCGATTGTGTATCTGTGGTGGAAGCGCCGATGCCACCGCCCATGCCCTCGAGTGCACCAAAGAAGTCGCCATCGACAATCAGCTGGAATTCAGCCTCCGCTTTGCCGCCTCGATTCTCCGCAATACAGGTGTACATACCTTTATCGCTCGCGCGTACGTTGAAGATGCGCAACTCGGAAGTGATCGACTCCGTCGGGTCAGAGCTGATGAGTGGCTGCTGCTCGATGGAATTCAGTATGCGGAAACGTTGGTCATTTGGATTAACGACGCGCCGATTGTAAATCCAAGTGACATTGGGCCGCGGTGAGCCTTCGACACGACATGGCAACGTTATATTATCCGATTGCACTTCGACGAATGAACGTACCGAACCAAGTATGCGCGGATAGCAAGCAAAATTCTCCGACGGTATGTCAGTCCAAAGCCTGCCGCGTAACGCCGGTGGTTGTGCGCAATCTGTAGGCGGTGTGTAGAGGCGATTGGCGAGCGCGAAGTCGCGAAAGGCTTGCAGTTCGCACGTGCAATTCCAGGGGTTTTGCGCCAACGATAAATGCATCAGTTTGGGTATGCGCGCAAAGGTCTCCTTGCGTAGCACAGACAATGCATTCGCCTCCAGGTAGATAGCCGAAAGCATAGGCTGTTGACCGAACGCATGAACTTCAACCGTCTTGAGGCGATTGTTCTTAAATTCGACGCGCGACAAAAAATGGCAAATCTACAAAGAGATAACTCTCCAGCACCTCGATCTCATTATGATTCATGACGAGATTGCGCAGCTTTTCCAGCCCGCCGAAAGTGCCAACATGCAGCTCGCGTATGAAATTGTGCGACATGTCCAGCTCGATGAGTATGGTGAGACCTTTGAGTGCATCGCGATTCAATTCTTGTATGGTGCAATTGCGCAGGAAGATTTTATGTAAATTCTGCAAATTCGCATCCGCGAACTCATCACGCCGCAACTCGGGTATTATATTATTCGAGAAATCGACCACTTGCATCTCGTTGCTCAGGTCGTCGGGTATGGCGGTGAGGGAGCGCGCTTTGCAATCAGCTGTTTTCTTACCCGAATTCCAATTGCAATGGCACATGCTGCAGCGTTGCATCCAATCGGGGTTACCAGCTGTAGGCGCAATGCTATCGATAAGCAGCAGCAGGAGTAGCGATTGTGTGATAAGCAGCATAAATGCGGAGAGGCTCGCGCTGCGGTGGTAGCGCGGGTAGCGTGGTCTTTGCGGCGCCGTCGGTGGCGTGTGATTGCTTTGCTTTGTGCTTGTGCTTTCGCACGTTTCTTGATCACGCTGGCTGTGCATTTTGTAGTTGCTATGACAACAACTCGCTATACTGTTATTTATGTGGCTTAGCATGTCGTGTGTTGTGTACATATATAGTGGTTGCGGGCGGTGCACGCAATGCGTTTGCGGATGTGCGCCGCAGCAGATGGGACTTTCAGCTTTGAACTCTCTCCTGGCCGGTGGTTGTTCGTTAATTACCTGCTGCGCTTACAATGATGTCAGCAGCAGGCGCTCGCTTGCCGGCTATGTTGACGTGGCAAGCGCTGCTGATAAGCTCACGTCATCAATGACACACGCTTTGTGTGTTGTGTTCCTGTCAGCTGGAGTTAGCCAATTTTTGATACTCAGCTAAGCCTCTCTTCTCGGCTAGTGGGAGTGTAAGTGTATATTTTTGTGTGTGTGTGTGTGTGTGTGTATGGCAGTGGTATTGCTCGCTTATTGCTGACAATTGACTACCGCAAACTTGTGATTAATTAACGTCCTTACCGCCAATTCTTTGTGTTGGTGAACTAGCTGCGTGTGTGCGTGCGAGCGCGTGTTGATTTGTTTGTAGATTATGTCGTAGTTGTTGCAGGTCTTTGGAGAACCAACTCTTGCACTCAGCTTTGATTGTTCGCACACCAACAACTAAGTAGCCAGGAGGATTGGCAATGCCGGATGACTAAAAGAAAAATAATGAGTAGGAAATAAATTAAAACGTTAAGTCAAGAGAATAAGAGAAATAAGAAATTGTTTAGTAGCATACATATGTATGTATGTATATGATATAAAAAGACATGTTATTTTTATTTAAAATTTAAAATGTAAATAAAAAAATGAAGTATTTATTTTACAGTACCATAGTTTAAGCTTAAGGTGACTCCATATGAAGCGTTTCTAACATTTTAAATTTATTTTTTTTTTCTGTTCCGTTTGTCCCACATAGGGCAACGGACACAAGCACCAACTGCCTTTGCGACAAAATCACTGACAAATTCTCCGAACCTCCAAACAAAGGAGATCACGTTTGTTAGTCTTTTTTTTTGCTTCCCAGCGATACCACTGCCTTTCAATAAGTACTAAAATCGCTGGCCTGCAGTACCTAGGGAGCCGAAGGGATCACCGTCAAAAATACTACACCAACCCGCGATGCTTATACCGGCACCCGCATGACTGGCGAACGAACATCGAGCCGCACGTAGACCAACCCGTAGCGACGAAGCGCGATACAAAACGGCGCTAAAAAATTTACAAAGCGATGACTTTAAAACAAGCTACAGGACTCGTGAGGACTACGCCGTTGCAGGTGGTCGACCATTGCCTATTAATATAGAGGAATCAGACCTGAAGGAGGATACCAAGTGCATTCTAGCACTAAATATTACGGTGGTGCTACAGGACCTACAGTTGCTAACCTCCCTCGGTTGAACCCAGAAGTGGGAACACCCTCCGGAATGCAAGCAAGATACTCACAATACACAACATCACTTCGCATGCATCTCTAACCCATCGACCATTACACACCCAGCTTCCTGCAACCAAATACACGTGAAACCTTTCTACTCCCTTACTGCGCCTGGTACTTGACTCCAGCAAAGCATAACCACAGCCTCCGTAAAGAGCATAGTACCACCATAACCACTCAGATAATCCGTGGTCCTAGCCTTAACTATCTTTTGTGAAAGAACCGTTCTTTATGGTAGCGCCGAAAGCTATTGATGATAATGCCTACATATCAAAGTTCATCGGCCACTAGAAGAGGAACTTCTTGATCTAATACGCAATCGCCAATGCAAATAAACGTTATTGACAACATCCAAGGCAATTGGCAATCCAATCAGTTTGAAATGCACTGTAATAGTCATGAAAACTCTTATACCAGAATCTAATTTTACCTCTTGCACTGATTACATTACGCCTGTTTGGGACTTTAACACGAAGATACGCATTAGGTTCCTGACCAGAGATTAATGTTATGCAGAACTACCATTAGCAGAGGGAGCTAATCTTTTACTTAGTAATAAAGTTCCAGCAGATAAAGCCCCTAGTTTTTTCGACAGTCAGGTAATCGTATGGAAACGTCTCACCACGCTGACGTCACTTAGCCGTATTAACGTTACTCTGTACTGGGTCCCCGGACAAAGTAATATTGAAGGAAATGAGTCGGCTGATGAGAAGGTCAGATGTGGCCAATAGATGCCAATAGAAGAAGCGGATAGCTCCGTACTACCACCGTTTTGTGAGCCCGTGGTTTTTGTTCGATTTCAAAAATATTCAAGACGGTACTTAAGGAGGCTAAGCACAATGTGTATACCAAATTTGGTCGAGATCGGTCAAGTAGTTTTTTTTTGAGATACGCATATATAAGTGGGCGGTGCCACTCCTAAACTTCTTTGAAAAACCACTTTTTTGCTAAAGAGTGATTGTATGTGTGTATCAATTTTGAATAAACATGAGCCACGTTTCTCAAAAAATCGGAAATTCCGTTACAGACACACATATACATAAATGCAAGGCCGTATTTAAGAAAAGTCGCCTAAATTCGATAATTTTTATACGATTGCAATAAATAAGGTGTCAGTTTAATTTTAGATAGTACTCCATATTTTGAAATTGTAGAAATTAGCGATGGTCAAAATTTATAAAATTAAGAGAAATACCCGATAAAAAAATCCCAACAAGCCTAGTCCGAAAATAGATTATTATATATCATTTTAAAGGCCTATATATCCTCTTCTCAGATCATATTCGACCTTTGAAATCGAATCAAAAATAGTCATTCAAAAACTCATAAATCTACAAAATTCTATTTTCTGACCTAAATCGACTGACCTAAAATGACTTTCAAAAAATCTAAAAAAATAGGCAATAATATTTCTCATAAAAACGAATAAAATTAGGGGGTAGGGTCTTAAAATTTCCAAAAAAATGAAATTTTGATGGGCACCCTAATGTACATATGTATGTATATACGCGTTGCCTGATTAATGACCGAATGTGGAAAGAAAGGCAGGCCCGAGTCAGAGTTTGCCACCCAATGCATTTCCTTGTAGTTAACACCGTTTTGCATTGCTCTCATTTTCTCATCCACGGGCATTAACACTGTTCTGTAGACATGCTCCTATTAACAAAATAGAAACAAATTTTATTGTTTCTTTGTATTACATTTTACGCTGGTTACTTATTCAAAAACTTTCACTGCTTGTAAACTGTTTGGCTGGCTGCCGCAACTGATTGCTGATACGAATATCAAGTCGGCATTGTGGCAATAAGCAGTCAGGCGATTCACTGACTGAGTTTGTTGCTTTTTTGTTCGCTTGTGTCATAGTTTTTTCCCATTTTTTAAGTAAACTATATACTTACTGGTTTGTTGTTTTTTGCCTTGCAGTTGCGCTAATTACTCGATGTTTTTTACTCTCCCACTTTTTCATTGCTTTACCGCAGTGAAACTATTTTTTTTTCTTCTTTTGAGCTAAGAAAAACTTTGACAAATGACCCGGATTAGTGGCAAATTATTGCGTTCTTTGGTAATATGAAAGCGCTGGAAGGGAAAACGCGAGTAGCTCAGTCGAAAAAAAAGGGAAAAACTTAAATCAGACTCTGACAGCTAAACTGTAAAGTTAAACAAAGCTGGGAGAAAGAACTGCAGTGGAATGTTAAAGAAAAGAATTAAAAAATAAAAATTAAAATATAAGTAAAAAATGCAAGCAAATTTGCACTGTTATGGTTTGAACATTAAAAAAAACACCAGTTGGTAGTTCAACTGTAATTTCTTAACGAATCAAGATGACAGTAAACATCTGCTTCTGTACTCATTGCAAGCGCACACCTGTCCGCGTTGCACAGCAATGTTGCAAAGAAAATGTTGCCAGCTGCTGCATTAAATACTTGGCGAGAAGAAATACCCGTAAAAAGGAAACAACTACTATAGAGTAGCAAACATAAGAAGCTTTGCCGCTATGCTCATAAAAGGCCTCGCGGATATTTAGAGGCGTACGATGAACGAAAGCGCGAAATCTTCTCTTAAATAAAGAACATTTTCATTAGCGCTATTACGTTTTCAGGTATTCCGTTGGCTTAGCATAGTTTAAGCGAATTTCTTGTTGTCGTTGTGTTGGTTTCGATTTATGAGTTACTAGTAAGAAAAATTTTGTTGATGAATTACAGCAAAGAAGTACGTTTAACTAACGCAAGTATCATTCAAGGTTACTTAAATGTATGCGAAGCTGACATACGAATTGACAAAAAGGCAAAAAAAGCTGGTAAGAATAGCTTCTCAATAGTTCTAGAGAAGGCTAAAAAGAGTTACGGATATTTTGACAAAAAAAAAATAAATAAATTGGGTATCGCAGATTCTCGCAGCATACGACATGCCGCTAAGAGGCAAGTAAAAAAATTGTTCCGAGTTGCTTTCCAATAGTTCTAGAGTTTCTGAAAAAAATTCAGATATTTTAACAAACAAAAAAATTTTAAATTTTTTGTTTTTCAGATTCACGAAGCAGAAGACATTTCGCAAAACACACAAAAAAAGCTTTCAATATGTAGTTCTCGAGTTCTTGAAAAGGCTAAACAAAAGTTCTGGAAATTTCGACAAATTTTTTTTTTTAATTGTTATGTCAGATTCACGCAGCATATTACATGTCGCAAAAGGCAAGTAAAAAACTGTCCTGAGTTCTTTCCAATAGTTCTAGAGTTCCTGAAAAGGAAACAAAAGTTCTGCGAAATTACGCCGAAAAACAGTTTTTTTTTCAAAAAAGTTGAAAAATTTCAATGTTTGAAAAAAAAAAAAATAAAACTTAAAAGTGTTCTGAGTAACTTTTCAATAGTTATAATTTCTGATTAGGATAAAAAGTGGGGTGATATATTCCAGTGAAAGCTCTGATAAACGGACGCTCTAATAAGGGACATCTGCTATAAGCGGGCACATTCTTGGGAACGAACAATTTTTGGTTGTTTCCATACAAAATGCTCTCCCATAAACAGACTTTCCGATAAACGGACGCGGACACTCAAAAATGTCCAGTTATGAAAGAAAATCGCCTATAAGCGGACGCGAAGCCCTAACAAGCGGTATATTATTATTATTTTTTGTTTACTCAAATGTTGCCTCTTGCGCTTCTACATATCGTCGGTGATACTGCAAAACGGCCTATGTCTACTAGTACCCTTGACACTTATGTAGATGGTATTTTACGTGCACCGGAATGCATTTGCAAATCGCTACACCTTAATAAACGAATAACAAAACTTTCTACCTCGGGCTGATGAAGATGAACGATTGCCAGAAGCGATCAGATACAGATAGCAGATCAATTAAGCACCAGAGGTAAAAAGTGACATAGAACGTTTTGCAGTATTGCCGACGATATGTATACTATGTACACAAGAACATAGTCCACATTCAGAGATATTCTCTTTTCCGGAAAAAGTGTTGCCTTTTGCTGCACAGTTGAAAGTTTCTGACAGATTTTGTTCAAATATACCGGAGAAGTAAATTTCTGAACAAAAGTAGTGTCATTTTCAGAAGCGAACTAAATGGCTTGAGTGTAAGTTTTCTGCACAAAAACCATTTCGAACCATTAGGTGAACCTCAAAATACCAGACGGGTGATATTTAACCCAATTCCAATACGTAGATTTTATTTAAGTTATGCGCAAACTTCTGCCGGGACCTATGTGTCCCGTTCGGATCGAAAGGGTTAAGATTATTTGGTGTTGCATTACCATTATCAGAAAGCTAGAGCTTTTAAATTAAAATTAAAGAACATTGTCTACAATCGATATTTATTTTCAGCAGGGTATGCAAAGAAGATCAGTAGTTTTGGGATTCAGTACAAATTTTGCATTCCGAAGTTTCGAGTTTAAGTGGCAAATGGCAGCTGGCTCGACTTGATGCATGAAAAAATCGCGAAACAAATGTTTAACATTTTAGTTTTCCGAATATACATATATACGTCTCTAAGTATACTATGAATAATTGCATTTCTTCGTAGAATTACATAAACTTTTTTCTTTGCGGCATGCTTTGTGATTAATTTTTAGTTTTATATCTTTTGAGTTAACGCATTTTCTTTTTCGAAAGTTTCAAATGCGGATTTAATATTCCAAATGGCTTCTTTACATTTCTATTTAGTACACTTCTAGCCCACTGCAGCTAGACTTTTCTTCTTGCCACTATTGAAATTCATGCGCAAAACTAAAATTGCTTGCTACAAAGGTAATGATTAATGCGCCATTAAGAAATGTCTGAGCGTAAGTTTTCGCTAGTATTATTCAAAGCTCGTTGGCCTTGAATGCGTACTTTTTCATTGGCAAGTTGTAGATGAAAAGAATAATTTTCATTGCAGATTTCTTTGCAGCTAAGCTATTCATTAGTGGCGCAAAAGGAGCATATTCATACGAATTGTGGATATTTTAGACAATTGAAGAGACAACTGTGTACTGATGGCTGCTGTTGCTGCTTGATGACTGCAACAAAAGCAGCAAGAGTATGTAGGACTGGAGGAGAACGCAAGCTACATGAAAATGAAATGCAAATAAATATAAATGAAATTTGGTTGCTGCAACTGTCTACCCGAAGGGCAAAGGGGGCGGTTAGTGGTGGAAAATTTGCCATTATTACACGACAATCTCAAGGCACTCGCAACAAAAAGAAAAACAACAAAAAAAAAACGAGAAATATGAAACAAAAGACAAGATTGTTGTGATATGGATATGAGGGAATAAAGAATATGCGAAGAATTGCAGAAAATAATTGAAATAAGATATTTTTTGCATTATTGTGAAAGCGCACAGTTGAGTTGCAGCGCAATGGTGGGCAATAATAGTGGCAGTAACCGCCGCAGGCAGGACCTGAACGCAAATTAACTGCGGTTTTATGAAGTTTTTTCGCTTAATAAGCAAAAAATTTATTTTTTGCACTTGCAAACGCATCTATGTGTATGAAACATGCAGAGGCTTTGGTTTAATTTTTCACGGCTATGAAATTTATTTAATTGTTGCATTTATTATTGTGCCAATGAATGGGCCTGATGGGGTTAAAGCGGTGAGATCCGGCTGCAAGGCTAGTGTTGCAAGGACTACAAAAAATAATAAATTATTAAAAAATACTTAGTAAAGGAGTGACTACCACACCAAGGTGCAATGGCAAGCAGGTAAAGCAAAGATTACGTTGGGGAAAAAAAACCACAGCACAATAAAATGACAATGACTGGATGATAAAATGTGTAGGATGAAAGTGTAATCACAATAAAGCCGAGCACAAAAAGGCTCCCACTCAGCACTTTAAATTGAGTTGATGAACTGTCATGCACGCGATGGCATTATTTGCACTAAACATCACAATTCACCGCTCTCCGTTGGGTGAAGAAGAGAGGATGGATGGATATGCTAAGGTCGAATGAAGCAAAAGTGAAAAATAAACTATGCGCGTGCCCCAACTGTTGCTACATACATAAACAGTGATGAACAATAATAGCATTTCGCTAAGCTTGAAAATATCATTAAGCGTTATTATTAATGCTGGGAGCAGGATGAGGAGTGGGAGTTTGAAAAGGAAATGCATTGAAATCCATTTTACGTTTGAGGGGAATGTAGCTAGGTATACAGTACTCATTCGTACGGAAGGAAAAGATGAGAAATAAAGGACTAATGAAGTAACAGATACAGACATGAATAAATTGCGCTGTGATTTAAATTGGTTAAGTAAGGTGGCCGCTTTGATCGAGTGGTTAGAGGTGCGCACAACTACCAGGTATCATATACGTTCCCTGACGGAACCAACATCCAAAAAAAGTTTTAATCTAATAGCAGAAGTCTACTATGAGTAACTCGGTGTTCCCTTGTCTCTGCATTCATGGATACCAGCAGCTTCGAAGTACACAATGAATTAGCAAAGGAAGAACCTGTTTAGATGAATATGATGGAGTGGCTGTGGGGCAACCTCTTGGAATAATTAAAAGATTTGCAAGAATAGTGCTTCGCTTTAATAGAACACTTGTGGCAAGATAGCTAGAATATAGCGAAGAATGTTTTGAGGATTTATAGAAATAGAAAATGACGCTTAAATGCTTTTATTTTATCGTTTGATCTAATTTTATTCTATGAGCAGTAGTCCTCTTCTCAGTAATGATATATTCCCCCCCCCCCCCCCCCCCATAAAGAAAATACTAGTTATGTTGCTAAAATAGGAGATTACACGTACAATTGAATTGGTTAATTACCAAAGGAAATAATAGGTCAGCACTTTTTCGATATGACAATTTTGATGCGGTTCGTTTAAAGGAACTCCGCTGAACTGCATAAAATTTACCAAATCGGAAAAATGCTGACTCATTTCCTTTGGTATCTAACCGATTTTTCCAGGTTTTACAAAAACCGCACACTTCTCGTTTGGCGAGGAGGACGAAATGGGGGATTGGGAAGAGGAGGTGGAGAGTTGTGTATGTGTGTGCTTAAACAGAGCACACACTTCACAGTCCTTTTTTTATTGTCACCCGGACGAACAGAAAAAAAAACCGGACACCTGGCAACCCTGATTAGTACCTGTGACATTAATGATTTAACCGTTGTCAACAAACCCAGGCATAATAATGCGGTGGGTGGCATAACATTTGCTACATACAAACACTATCCTTGCGGCAAAACAGTGGACTAGTTGAGGATATGTGATGGCTTAAGTGTCGGGGGTGACAGCTTGAAGTTGCAACAAAAGATTAACGACAACAATTGTTGAATATAAGGCTTCACCTGCAACCGCAAATTGATGCAAAGACAAACTGCATTCACTGAAATGCAAGCACGCGTGCCTTGAATGGTGGTGGGCATTTGCATTTACACATTTTGTATGCAGATGAAGAATGCAAGAAAGAACAAGAGAGGCGCAAAGAAAAAAACAATTGTAAATAAATCTGAGCTGGTTTTAGGTTTATTAGCGCAACCGCAAATGAAAAGTAAATAAATAAACAAAAGAGTAATGTAGCAGCGGCAATAGGAACTTAATGGGAGTGGAAAAATTAAAAGTTTTGAAAAATTTAAGATTTAGCAAAATAGAAGATATGAATTAAAACAACTCCATTTTGAGTTAACTACAAAATAAGAAATATATATGTGGGCGGTGCGGTGCGTTAAATGCGTGCAGATTACAAAACCAAACATATGTCCGCAGTATTGTGCGAGAAATTCAGCAGTGAAGATGGAAATCTGATTTCTTTTCTCGATTTTTCAATATTTTTAATTTCAATAAATTGTTTTCTAATAAAAAGATTTTACCTACCGAAAACGAAGCCATTTCACACCGCCACCCGCCCGGAAAATTTTAAGCGCTTTGAGCTTTATTTATTGATTTCGGATTCATAGACTCGTTAAGAAATATATAGTCTAAGATCCGACTAGAACACGACTTTGACCCATCTGTTTAATGGATGAAATCTACTTTGTAAGAAATTTAACGTGTTAATAAATATTTTGCGAGGGGGTTGGCTGAAAAAATCCTGGCCAGGATATTTTTAATTAAATATTCAAAAATTATTATTGTTTTTTTTTTTAATTTTGTACTCATTTGTTTAATGAACAAATTCTATACCAATCGAAAGCACTAAGCCTATAGAATGTAAAAATTTTGGGTTGTCTATTTTTTTTCTAGCCTACCTATCGGGTTGGCAGATATAAACGGGTAGGTAATACTAGTAATTTTCACCCATCTAATTAACACATTCTATAGGCTTTATGCTTTAGACGGTTCGCCCGCAGGAGCCTTATACTTCCTTCTTGAAATTCTGAAACTGTTATCTCACAGTATAACATGTCTGATTGGCATGCGTATTCTAATGCCCAAGACTGAGCTACTGAGCTAGTTAGTTGAATTTAATTCGAATCGACCTTAAAGCTTAAAGTTTCACAGTAAGAGAAACTGCTACTGAATGTAATATCTGCCGCTAGTTATTCAACTTCACTGACTTCAATACTTTGCCGCCTGTGCACCTCTGCACCTCGGCATGTACTTGTGTTCATATTATCGGCAGCATGTAACCAAATGCGCATTATAATCTCAGAACGGTCGCCGCACCGCCGCCACAGTTGCTACCGTCAATGCCATCAAGTAACCACAACTTTGCAACAGCATACAGCTTTATAAAACAGTTTGCCACAAAGTTGCTGCAATACCAGTTGACAATTGTAAATGCTTATTTCATTATGCAGCGCCCAGTTGGCATCGAATTTTCCAATCAGCAACCACTATGGTCGCAAATATAGGCAACCACATGCGACGCCTTCATTGTAGTGCCCGTCCGGTGCAACAATCGCCTCCAGTGGCGATGCGGCAGCCAACCATTGTTTCAGCTGGCGTCTAAAGTGTAGTAATACGCTTTACTGTTATATGTTAGGGCGGATCGGAACGAATGAAAAAAGAGAAGGAAGCCTTGGAGAAAATTTTAAGTTGCGGAAAATTTGAATGTTTATTTCAATATTTCTCACGAGTAAGTCGAACGGAATTATTTCTGTATTATTTATTAGTGTTTGGAATTAAGCTCGCGAATCGGTGTAATAAATTATGATTTTTTGGCAGATATTTAACTATAAACAAGTCCATTTAATTTATTTTTAGCTACCCGTATTCGTTTCTTTTTGTTGGTGCGTGAATTATTTTCGATCAAATAGTCGACCCACTTTAATGTATTGAACGGATGTATAAATTCGCAACAACTTAGATATCGTAGCGCGCTGACGCAGAACTGCAATTGCAAATTTTCAAATTATGTGGGTATCAATTTGTTGCCAACAGCCGCCCCCAATGCTTGGCTTGGCGTTTGGTGTGCGCTTGCTGGCGGGCTATGGCAATTGCAGCATTGTCGGCATTTACCGCCCAACGGTAAGTTGATGCCAAGTACGAATGCCATATAATTTAGTTGCATAAAATGTAGCGCAATTGAAAACTTATTATTATATTGAAGAGTATAGAAGAAATAAAATGCAAAATTTGCGGTTTTGATTTCATTAATTTTAGAATAGAAGTAAGACCGATATTTGAAACTTTTCAATAAGTATTTATAACAAACTTAAGTGAACTAAATTTGTAGATTGCTTTGACCTCGTTTTTAAAGCAACCGGAGGTAGAAAGTAAATCTATGTACATATATGCATTATTTACATATATCTATATGTATGTAGGTATGTATAGTAAGTATTTAAACAAGTGAAACAAAAATTATGTATGTCACCTCAAATGCAAAAAGACGTAACAAACATCGTCAATGAAATGGAAGAGGTCGTGACTAATAATTTTTTTTTTATAAAACGATGTGGGGAGTTGCAATTCGATGAAATCCATGATGGATCAATCAAAAAGCGAATTTCGAATTTTTTATTAGTTACGACTTTTTGCGTTTCAGCGACGTTATTTGTTACGTATTTTTGCATTTCAGGTGACGATGTGTATGTACGGTGGCATCCTCATAGGCTAAATATGTGTAATTCCTATATGGCAAGGGGGCGTGGCCCATACTATACAAACACAAATTTTCACACTGCATATATTAGGAAGTATTTGTGGTAGAGTGATGGAATTTGATAAGGAGATACATATATGAAACCAATCCTATACTCAGGAATAAATAAAAAGATCTTCTTCGAAACTCCCCCTGCCTCATAAACAAATGATCGAGCAAAATGAGTTTAATATGGATTGATACAAGTACAAAGCACACATTTTTTCTGCAACATCCGAGTTGCACTCAAACTAGTTCCTTTTATTTTTAATATTTTTATTGAGCTTTGTACCACGATTGTTGATTAGGAAAAATTGAAAAAGCAACAAAGTCTAAGCGGTAGAAGTTATAGCACTATTTCGCAGATCACCACATCTCCTCATCAGACTTCTTTTTTCTAGACTTCAGCAGGGGTCGAACCTGCGTATTCGATGTTCAAAGTCAGAAGCGTTAACCACTGAGCTATGTACATCCCGCAGTTCCTTTTCTCTATTAAAGCAGTTAAGATTTACGTGATTTTGGGTTCAAAAAGCACGCCAATTAATTTTCTTCCTTCCCTATATTCGCCAAGTAGAAATGAAATAGTGATAGGTCCCGCACATATGCACAAATTTATTGGTTATCAAGTTATTAAGGTTATACGTTCCTAATTATAACAAAAAAAAAACTGAGTACATATGTATGCATGTACATATTTAAATATATCCATTCCGTGGGAGTATATGTAAAAATATGTACATAGGAACCTAAAAGCATAACAACAAATTATCTTAAGATTAATTTAATATGCCACTTAGCAAGTTATAGGGCTGAGTATTTTAATAACATACTCGTGGAAAAATATGTGCATATGTATGTGTATTAGGATGGTCCAAAAACAGTAAAGTTGGAATTGTAATGCTCTCACCCCCTGGGATTGTTCTATATCGAAAAAAGAATACCTATATTTTTTATTTTGAAATCAAAAAATATTTAGAGGTCGCTCAAAGCGCTCAAAGTTTTCCATGTATTTTTATATGTGGAAAAACAACTTATCGTAGAAATGGTATAGAATTCTTTAAAGTCAACATTTTTCATGTTATCATTTTAATTTTTTTTCTGTTAAAGTTAGATTTTTTTCATTTTTTCATAAAAAAATTAAAAAAAATATTGGAAGGATTAATTAATTTGTCAGAAACTATCAGTCCTATCGGAAAGTGATGTTTATATGGTTTATGGAGAATTTGATTAGCTTTGATTTGCTGTATTTTATATTAAGATTTTTAAACTGGTTCGTACTTTAAGCTGAATAATGGTAAATTGCAAATATCTCGAAAACGTATCCATAGATAAAAATTAACCCGATTTTCTTAATCCCTGAGCCATTCTACATAGAAATTGGATAGTGGCGTTTGTAGAGCAAAAACCAAATTAAAATTTGTGATCCAGTGTTTTTAGCCACTTGAAACTTGTACATTATACACTAAAATTGAATGGGCTATAAAACTGTATGCTCAAAAAAATTCCAACACCTCAGAGAAAAAAGTTTGAAATTTGGATGAAAACTTGTGTAATCTTTTTAGTTTTCTACAAATTTTTAAACCTGGGTTTATATGGGCTTTGTATTTTAATTGAAAATTCTTAAAAATAAATAAATAAGCTCTAGTGGCAAACAATATCACTTTGAAATGGGGGTGCTATTGATATGACCGATACTGTATGTATGTATGCAAATATATTCCCATAATAGAAAGGTCTAAATAAAAAAGTACTATAATCAGTGGAGTGTGAAGCAATTTGCTGCAATTAAGTTGTTCGTGGGCGCGTGAAAAAACGAGTTGGTGAAATTGTAGATGTTAGATATAAAACACGAGTAGTGCCTGGCATTGATATCTAAATCTATATACAATTACTTGCGGTTATTGACACATTTTTGGATATGATATGTACGTATCCAAATATGTACTTACATATATAGTAAACTTGTTTAACTGTGCACCTGTAAACTTTTCTATGTTAGTTACCTTAGAGTATGATTAATTATGCGTTGATTACAAAAAAAGAAAATAATCTATTTTTCGGGTACATGTGCACGTATTCTCACTTAAGATAAGATCAGGCGTACAAAAACTGAAATTCGGGTGCGATGAACTATATAACAAGGGTTTCAAGGTAATTACAACAAACAAACAAAAAAAATGCATAGAGGTGCATTTATAAAAAAAAACGCCAAAAATAGTCTCAGAACATGGACTGTACTAAGGTACTAAGAAGGAGTACTAAATAATGATATATTGAATTACTGAGCCAACTTGTCAAATAGGTTAAATTAACTACACAAAGAAAAAAGTAACATAATTTTTTCAAACAGCGTCATCTTCGGGGTTTCCGTATTAGCAATTTTAAAATTTTGAACAGAAAAAAGTATTTTATAATGCATGTTCACGTTATCGTAATTTACCGCTCATTCGTAATTCACAAAAAAATAATGCTGGAATCAAGTAATTTTGAAATGCAAAATTTGTCAGTAAATGCGAAATTCGCGAAAATTCAAATTTTGCTATCAAAATTTAAAATTTTTTAATCAGATTTTTTAGAAAAGTTTTGGGTATGAATTTTTATAGCCAATTTAATTCCAGTATAATAAGATGCAAGTTCGAAGTTGTGCTTTTTCTCCGATACATTTTAGAGCATAAATAAGTATTTTGTGTGAATGAATATGCGAAACGCCTCCAACCGAAAAAAATTCTCAAAAAGCAGCGCGAATTTTGAGGTACTTCAAACGTCCACTTTTTGAACTGAAATTGAATGAGCTATAAAACTTGAAGTGTGGCCAGAATACAGAAAAGTTTGTAAATCAATGGCAAATAATATTCGTCGCAGTTACCAGCAGTTTTACGTTGCACACAGGAGTCCAAATTCAGATTTATCAACTTGATAAAATTCTATTTAAACATATTATTTGCCAAGCTATATAACCGATCTATCAGTTGGCAGGATTTTTGACTACGTCAAATAGAACATAGCTTTTATTGTGATTATTTTTTTTCTTCTGTGATTATTTTTCATATTTTTTTACACGCTTAACCGTCTCCAATCGGGATCAAAATTTGTATGTGATATCTGTGGCCGTGGTATTACCGATTGAAGGGTTGAGACTGGAAAAAAGTCGCTAATTTGATTTTTTATGGACCATCCTAATGAACATACACAACGAAAGGCTGACTTGAACTTAAAATTGAGATTAAGCAGAAGATAAAGATGAAGATGAAGGTGAAGTTAAGGGCGAAAGTGTAGATAAGGGTGAAGATGGGTATAAAGATAAAGACAAGGAAAAAGATGTAGACGAAGATGAAGACGAAGGTTGAAGACGAGGATGAGATGACTAAGATCAGTATAAAGCTGAAAATTAAGATTAGGATATAAGTTAAGCCTAAGATAAGGATTAATAGAATCATAAGAGAAAGATTAAGATCAGAACTACGATTAAGATAAAAATCAAGATTAAGGTAAAGGTTAAGATTAAGATTTACATAAGGAGTAGGATTAATGTTAGAATTAAGATTAGGGCAAAGACAAAGGCAAATAAGAAGACAAAGGCAAGGACACATGCATCTTGTAATCTGATTGATATGTCTAGCTAAAAAAGTTCTTATTAAAAAATGTGCTATCTCTACGGATCAAACAATTAAAAATGCAGAAAGAAACTGAAAAAAATTTAAAAAGTATTAGGAGAATAAAAACGCATGTGGGAATATCACAAGTGTATATAAAATGGGGATAAAATATGTATATTTGTTTGTCAAAAAGAAAAAAGAAATCCTATTAAATTGTTCAATAATAGATAGCCGATAGGCTCTACTGGTCAACCAGTAAATGAAATATGCAACATGGTCTATTGCATTACAATAACATCAGGCAACAAATAGTTGTGTAAACATTTCGCCGAACCTATGCAAAAAAAGAAAAATGAAAAAAAAAAACATTGAAGAGCAGACAAACAATTACGGAAAAATGTGGCAAAAATAACAACAGATTTGGCAAGTGCGGCGGTAAATGTACAACAAATAACCGTCTAGGAATTACCAATGTGCCACTGCCACTGCCACATGCATGTGCGCTTCATTTCAGAAACAGATGCGACAAACGAGGCACAAACGAGTTGATTGCCATGAAAAAGATAAATACTGATTTCTTTCATGTGCTTTTATGTATGTGTTGTGTGCGCATTTTGGTTTACACGTTAGCAGTTCAATGCTCTTGTAGACAGACATTGGGTGAGGACTGCTCGTCCACCCCACTCTGCTATTTATGATGCAAATCGACCATTAAAATTCTAATTGGAATACAATTCGATTTGAATGTTGCTGCCAATTATCGATTGTTTGGCAAAATTAGTAAAATTTTAAAATAAAGATTAACATGCGCACATATGTACATTAGGGTAGTGCAAAAATGCATGTGTTTTATACCGAAAAAATTATACCCCTTTTTTATTTTGAAGTTGTTTGAAGTTGAAGTCTCAAAGTTTTTCATTTATTTTACTTATATGGGGGAACAAAAGTTTTCGTAGAAATGATATAGAATTCTTGAAAATTAATATTTGTCGATTGGAAAACTTTGCTTTTCTTCAGGAGACTGCCAATAATAATATCCAAATGATTTGTATAAAATTTTTTAATACCAGAAATTTTTTATGGTTCCCTCATAGCTTTTTTTAGGTTTACAGGGGTCCTATAAAAAATGGATAATACGAGAAAATGGTTAGATAAATGAACAATTGCGTATTGCTATTGGAAGTCTCCTGAATAGAATTAAAGTTTTTTGTTCGAAAAATATTGATTTTCAAGAATTTTGAACAGACACGAAAACTAATTTTTTCCCATATAAAATATATGGAAAATTTGGAGCACTTTGAGCGACCTCTAAATATTTTTTGATTTCAAAAAAAAAAGAAAACCGGGGGTATAATTTTTTCGGTATAGAGCCATCCTAGTGGGTGAGAGCATTAAAACTCCGACTTTGATTTTTTCTGGGCCTCCCTAATGCACATCTGTATACAGATATACATACGTATATATGTAGTACATATTTACCTACAAAAAAAAACGAATTTAACGACGCGTTGGCTTGCGAACGCAATCCTTTGTTTAGAATTTTAGAAAAAGTAGGTGTGCTTGTAAGCGAAATAAATCCCTGCTCACATACATACATATATAGGTATCTATAGCCACATAATAATGATAGTGGTCTGAAAATAATAGCTCATTCATTTAAAGGTATGTAAGCATGTACTAGCTGCTGTCTGGACGTGTGCGAGTAAACGTGTGTGCCAAACAAATAAATGCTGCTTCAAATGCAATCGCTTGCAAAATGCGCTTACAAATACACAAGTACAAGTATGAAATAAATAAAAGGCCACAAAAATGTGCAAATGCTGGGAAAATTGCCAAAAGGCAGCGAATGGTTTTTGTGCGTGTTAAAGGCTAAACGTTCACCATTGTCTGGCTTCCACTTTTACACACCAATGTAGCTGTGGTTTGGAGCTTAATTCCTCTTTACTGCCTGCTTTGTTGTGGAAAACATGCTCCATATGTATTCACATTTGCCATACGAAATTGAACTACATTGTTTCGTTGGCTTTTAAATTACTAAAGCCAAAGTTTGTTCCGGTTGAAAGTTCCGACAATTTATCAAAGTTCATGTTTAGAGCATAAAAAGATTACTTTAATTACTGCTATTATAATTGAAAATGTTTGTAATTTACATTCGTACATTTTTCTGTTTGGAATGTACCGGAAAATTCATTAAAGTATTAATTTAAATTTTGTCAGTTTAAGTGTTATGATTTAATTGACCACTAAAATTTAAAGTTATTTGCTGAAAATAACTTAAATTATTTCTAATTACTGGGAATTACCGAAGGATATAAATACTATTCTCCTATCTAATTGGTTGATTGCCTAATTTCAGAATGAAGGGGCAGTTATTTTAAGTTAAGCATTTTAAGATTCAATGAATGCATATACTTAAAAGTTCTAAATAGCTTTAATTGAGGGATTTATCTGGTATGATATTTCATAATGATGACCTTGTGAAAAATTAAAGCAGAGGTACCAGAGTTGTCACACACAAAGGAGAAGCATCCACAGTTCTACGTCATTTCCTAATGGCAAATTGATTTTATGAGAATCTCTTTCAAGGCAGAAATACACTCGGAGGTTTGCCATTGCCTGCCGTGGGCTGACCGCTGTTAGTTTTGGATGTTGCCCCGACCAGGGATCATACTCCAGACCTATGGAGTAGTGTTGCGCACTTCTGACCACTCGACCATGATTGGGAGGCCATCACTGCTGAGCGAAATATTAACCCAGTTCGTTACGGTGGCTGTGGTTGAGAGTACAAGAAGTGGTCGCGGGCGGATGAATACCTGGTCTTAACCCTTTCTCGCCTTCTCGAGTGACCCGGTGCTCACAGTAAAACAACGCTTGAAATTTTTGAAACTATGCCCTAAAAATATACACATAGCTTTAATTTACCTTTCAGCAAAAGCTGGAGCAAATTTTTCTTATAATTTGTTGAAAAACCTAAGGTAAAGTCTTGTTTGCCCATATGTTTAGTATGTGCTAAGAAATAGTTTTTCGCATATTCTGACGAACATGTAATTTTGAAGATGGTGTGCGATATGTGCGTACATACTCAATTCATTGTTTAGTCGGTTTAGTGTTCTGTTTTTATTTTGAGAAAGAGACCTCATTACTTCAAAACACACATTAGAAAGGTTGAAATCGGTACGCCCTGTCGTATGAGTAATAAATAGCGCTATTGTGGACGTCCATCAAAACTCAATCAAGTCAAAATATTTTCCTTGCCAACAACCTATTGCGTCCTATACTCTTCAAAACCTTAAGTCTATGTAAAATAAATTAAATCGCGCCATTAAAAGGCCATTTTTGGTTACGTCTCACGTTTAAGCTACTTATTTAATACACATTTACTTTGTTTGGTTCTTATTTTGATTTTTCCCTATATACGCGCTTGTTAGCAATCAAATTTTTGATCATCATACCTATGTATGTATGTATAAATTATAAATGACTGCGTCTAATAAATAAAGTTCCACAAATGATTAATCCACGCTGATTTGAGGGAAGTTGCAACTTCCGATGACTTGCCAACGGCGATCGTTGCCTTTGACTCACACAGCTGCCAAATTTATTATGCCAAGTCAAGAGTCACTGAAATAACGGTAGCAACAGTCAACAACATAGCACTGCAGCCGTTTGTTTTTGGGTTTTTTGCATTAGTAACACAGCGGAAATGGTGTAAAATAAACTTCCGCTCTCTGCTTTGTGAGCTTTTGCAGTTGTGGCTGTCCCTACAACAGCGGCAGCTGAAACAAACCAAAAATAATGACGTCTAGACGCCGGCAAATAACAAGAAATTGAATCTGTTTGCAAACGTAGGAGAAGTAAGCAAAAGAAAAGTGTGCTGTCATCAGCAGACATTAACGGCAGACTATAACAAGCAGCAGCGTAGTGGCAGCAGAGGCGGTAACCGCAACAAAAATTAATAGAGCAAAAAAAAAATGCCGTATGCATGTATGTATGTATATACGTAAGTTCAGGGGTGTAATCAGAGTGGCGCCCCTTTTTGTTTGCTCATATTTTTATTCCCTGATTTCTCTGAAAATCTGCGAGCGCAAAACTCAGAAAAAGTAAAAATCTGGCAAACTCACGGCTTCAAGAGGTTGTTAGGTTGTAAGGCAAAATAAATGCAGACATGTTGTTTGCTACTGATTTGCTTAGTCTTTTGCACAAAAAAAAAAAATTAAATGTTAAAAACTAGATAGCGCTTGAAACACAGCAACCTTAACTTCGCCGTAGCAACTGTATAAATAGGTATACAATAAAATGCATTGAGGGTATATTCAATTTGAAAATTACACTTCGGAACAGCCATTGAAATGATGCCCAGTCGTTAGTGTCAAACATCAAAACGATTTGGCTTCATCTTGGCTACCTCGGAGCTGCGATTTGAAGCCGTTAGACTTTTTTGGTGGGGTGCCGTGAATGATGGATTTAATGCGAAGAATTCATTAACCAATCAGGCCCTTAAGGCGAATATCCAGAAAATTCATTCATGAGATAGAGCCAGAAACCGTCACCAATTTCTTCAAAAACTGAGCTAACAGTAACCAGTGGCAGTTCGTTAGGGAATACAATGAAGCCCTATCCGCTATTCCTCTTTTGTTTAAAATAAATCACATTGAAGAAAGTTTGACAAGGCATAATTAAGAATCGAAATTTCACCTTGAATTTTCCAGCTAGGAAGATTTTCACGCCAGAACTGCTATAAATGTTTTTTTTTTATTTTTTCAAATAAGGTTATCAAAAGGCGTTAAGGCTTTCCGTGAGATTGGACAATACCAATATTAAAGTGTGATTAAGAAAAATTATATGAAAAAATATACAAAAAAAGATGTGAAACGTATGTATAGTTTTGAAATGTGTGTGTGGCCGCACTCTTCCAAGTCATATACTTCTTTCATGGTACACACGGACAAATGTGCTCACAAATCATAAATAAGTAATTACAAAATCGGACAAAGAATAGAGAAACCATCTATAAATTGGATGTCTGTGGCTAATGTGACTCATAATTGACAAGCTGCAAAAAGTGACACAAAACCCACAAAGAAAGTGTATTACAAAAGACTGAAAGGTGAAAGGAACAAGCGACGCTGGTATGCAGTTATTTATGCTTCTTTTTTTTTTTTTTTTTTTTTTTTTTGTTTGTTGTCTGATTGGTTGTGTAAACGTAAAACTTTTTTTTTCAAAGGGAAGAGAAAGGTCACATAAGCTACGTCGCGTCCACCGCAAAACCAATAGAGACAGACGAAGCTAAAATGAAAATAAATAGATGGAAAACGTATAAATCAAACATATGAATGATACAAGGACAGAAACATGTAGATGCGTTTGCATGTATGTATGTATGTACAGTGGCGCAATCCACCAGACAAATAGATCTTTTGAGAGAAATAAATCACAAAACAAATCAAACACAATGACGCCGAGCGAACGCAAGCATGGGCCAGCTAGCGAACGACCAAGTGTGGCAAATTCTGGCAGGACATACACAAAAATGCATACATAGTACAGTGGCGGATTTACCATAAAGGCAACATAGGCAGGTGCATAGGGCGGAAAAATTTTGGGGCGGCAAAATTTGAGTTGAATTTTTTTTTTCAAGTTAGCTGCCCTGAAAGTATAATTTATGTTTGCACATTTTAAGAGATAAATTTGAGATTCAATTAAGCAATCAGAAAATAGAACAACACTGTTCGGTTTTTATTGTACATAGCAATCGTCATCGTATTGCATACCTTTTCTAATTCGCGCGTAATGACTCTGAAAATGACAATCACTGGGAGGTTACCACAATTCTTAAATTGTAATATAAGTATAGTAAATAACATAAATTTGAATATAACTATTTACTGCTAATCGTTTCCAAACTGGTACTTTTATCTGAAAATATTTTTCTTATCGGAAAAAGGGCGGCAAATTCTGAATTGCCTAGGGGTGAGAAATATTCAAATCCGCCACTGCATACATATGTACAAGAACACATTGAAAAAACGAAATCGCAGGAAGAAGGATACATTCATAAAAATAGAAAAAACAAATAAACTTTTAGCTAACAAAAAATTTAAGAGAAAATGTGCAGGCGGTAGAGCAAAAAGTTTCACTTGGCACTGATTACATTTGCCAGCGCAACCACGAGGAGAAGAGGCAGGACATAATAGTATATACCAAAGTTGATAGGTTACTACAAGGACGGCCAACAGCCTGAAATGATACACAAAACACGAGCTTAAATCAGCATGTGAAAAATGAGAGTGAGAAGAAGGTGAAAGAGGATGGTGAAAGTTTTACAACTCAATTTTACAATTCGATACTTTATGCAAATTTGTTTGCCTTTTATAAAAAACTAAGACTAGTATTGTTGGCGAGGTAGATTCATTGGGAATCAAGGTAGCACAAATTCTACTTGTATGTTTCAAGGACGTAATAAAACACCAAGCTATATATGTATGTATGTATGTAAGTACTTACAAATATCAAATGCAAACAAGCGCATGTACTATTGTTATATGTACTAAAGTCACAGTCTCTCGAAGGTGGAGAGAGCGCTCAATGAAAATGACGCTTTTTATGGCAGTTTTATTATATTCGGCAAGCGTAAGAAATACTATTGGAATAAAGTAAACAATACTCAAAGCATTTGTACATAGTATGTATTTGGAATGAAAGTATAAAGGAATTGAGAAATTACATACAATAAAGTTGCTGTGCTGCAAATGGAGCGGTTTAACCAGCGAAATAATGTATTGCATTGCTTGTCACATTCAATAAAAGTTTGAGTGAAAGAGTATACCCAAAAGCATATAGATACACTGACTAAGTGATCGCACTATACTGCATGTTTATTGATGAAGAATATAACGAAATGTTGCAATGGCGTGGCTATGCAGTTACAGTTGGCAGATTATGCTGTTGGCTTTTGCGGCCCCGTCTGCACACTCTGGTCGACGTGAGAAGATCAAGCGCGAGTTGTGATTACCAACGCGCGTGGAGTCGTGGGTCACGGTAGAAACAAAGCGAGGTTCAGTCGGGCCACTCTGACTCATTCTATGTGTACATGAATCATAGCGGGACCTTCCAAACATACATATACGACAAAAGCACAGTTTAGCAGTAGTATTGAAGGGAACAAAATGGCTATTGGGTGGCTATGAGGTAGTGGTGGGCAAAATTTTATTTTCTTACCAAGCATTAAGTACTAAGTATAAAAGTAAGTATTTTGGTATTTATAAGGTAGATACTTAGTAAATACCAAAGTACTATTTACTTACTGCTTCGGGATGTTTAGGATTTTCGAGACTATATCGGGATTTTAGAGACTATTTCGGTATTTTCGAAATTACTACGGCATGTTTGGGACTATTTCAGGATTTCGGTATTCTAGCGATTATTTCGGAGTTTTCGAGATTACATCGAGATTTGTAGGATTCTCGGGACTATGAATTTCTGGATTCTTGTGACTATTTCGGGACTTTCGAGACTGCTTAGGGATTTTTAGGACTCCCGGGATTATTTCGGAATTTTCGAGACTACTTCGAAAATTTTGGAACTATTTTCGGATTTTAGGGACTATTTCAAGATTTTGGAAATTATTTCGGTAGATGCGGGGCTACTTCGGAGTTTTAGGGACTAATTATTTAACGATTTTCGGTATTCTAGCGACCATTTCGAGATTTTTGAGATAATTTCGAGATTTTTAGTATTTTCGGGTTTCTCGGGATTATGTATTTCTGTGTTTTTGTTACTATTTCGGGATTTTCGAGACCACTTAGGGATTTTTAGGACTTTGGGAACTATTTCGGTATTTCCGAGACTACTTCGGAATTTTCGGAACTATTTTCGTATTTTCGGGGTTTGCGGAACTTTTTCGAGATATCAATAAAAAAATCGATTTTTAAATCAATAACATAATCGATAAATATATCAATCAAAATGTCGATAAAAATCACGATTATTAAGTTGTTTAGGTGAATTTAGGTGTGGTAGGATCAGGTGTGGTGAGTTTAAGTGAGCTGTGGTTAGCTTGTGTGTTGTGAGTTAATTTGAGGTGAGTTGAGGTGACTGTAAGGTATGGTGTTAATTGTTTAAAGTTTTCCTTAATCATAAAGTATTCAGTTTGTAAGTATTTAGCTATCTACTAAATATCTTAGTAATTTGGACCAGAGGAGTATTTAACGCCTGCTAGTAATTTAATTTTTTTACTATAGTATCTAGCAGCTGATAAGTACCCAGATTTTTTTTTTAATTAAGTATATATCAAACTCCTAAGTACCTAAGTCTTGTATACTTGAATGTTAAGACATCTCCAAAAACTAAGTTTTTGACTATTTAGTATCCAAGCTGGTACTTTAAATGCAAACGTATGAGGTGGTTAAGCAGGGTTTAGAAATGCAGATTTGCTAGGTGAATACCTCCCTAAAGCGTTCGATTTGTAATCTACTGAGAAATAATAAGTATACCACAGCTATAGTAAATCATCGTACTTTTGATGTTAAATAAATTCCATTGCACCAGTGCTCCAACAGCAGCGTGTACCAAAAAGTTCTCCCAGCAGAGAGTACCGCGATGCTGCAGGAAATCTAAGCAGCATCGACTTATAATTTGCTATATCAATACCCGGCTTTCCAAACAAGGCGATTCAAGTATTTAAGAAATCTAATTAAAGAGCTTGAAATTAAATTAGAGATAACGGAAGTGAAATTATCATACGCCATCAATTTCATCTAGGGCCGCGGAAAAAACATGTGCCCTGGAACTAAGGAAGAATTTGCAAATATGACTACGAGTAGAGCTATGAACAGTTCATATTCACCTTCCCAATCTAACCTTACCTACCTTCTAGAGCCACTTTGCAGAGTTGTGAAAATAAAATGTATATTTGTATGGTGTTGCTCCCTGTTCTAAATAAAATCATAAACATAAAGAAATTTTATTAAAAATTGAAAGATTTAGTAAACTACCATGAGCTGCCTGCCTCAGTGCTGGCCCACAATTCGCTTTAGCAATAATCTTCTCCGATAATTTCTACATTCGCGCCCAGCACTAAATTTTCGCATAAATTTCCGCCAAACTAGCGCACAGCGATTCAACTTCGTTGGCGCCTAATGGCTGTGTTGCGCTTCGTTGTAAGATTTTTTTTTGTTTTATTTGTTGCAAGTATTAAAACATATTATTTCCTTCTTTTTTTGGTGCATGCAACTTATGCTACAACTCTTACAACACAGGGCCATAAAAATCTTTAGCAAAAGTATAAATTGAGCAAACTCAATAGCGTAGTAAAAGAAGAAGAAAATGCGCACAGGAAATTGCAATTGCAAAAGAAGCTATGTACAAGAATAGTGGCAGAGAAAAACTGAAATCAACAACAAGAAAAAAAGTACCAAGATCGCAAAACATTGTATGCACTGAAGATGTTAAGAGAGGGGGCAAGTTGTTGTATGATAAAAAAAAATCCAGAGCACAACAATAACAACGTAAACGACAAGCCAAGATGGCAAATAGTAAATTAGGTTTATGTTTAAAGTGCGGCACTTAGGGCAAAGGCGGCGGAAAATGGCAGATATGCTCAGATGCATGCTGCTGCTGCTGCC
Organism: Rhagoletis pomonella; assembly: GCF_013731165.1. Taxonomy (NCBI): domain Eukaryota; kingdom Metazoa; phylum Arthropoda; class Insecta; order Diptera; family Tephritidae; genus Rhagoletis; species Rhagoletis pomonella. The sequence goes on along the minus strand of NW_023459510.1, from coordinate 18,593 downwards.
ACACTTACTTGTACATATGTACATGTGCAGCAAGCATGTTGCAGGAAATCTAAGCAACGCAGTCAATAGTTCAGCTTTCCAGCTTCAAGCTACAACTTCAACACTTTTTATTGCAACATAAATTGGGCCACAAATGTTAGTTTGCTTGCGCTGTTGGCATTGTATGTAGCTGGACGGAGCGCAGGCATTAACAGAGCGCTGGCTGCAGCAGCAGGAAATGCACGCTAAAAAGCACTTGAGCAACTTCAAAAGCTGAAGCCGCCAAACAGCAAACAAATTGAAAAGTGAACGGTAACTAGTAGAGGAGGAGCGCGGGGGTAGCGGTTTGGGATCAGGCAGAGGAAGGAGAGAAAAGGAGAGGGGAAAAACAGAGGCAAGCTGGGAAGGGGAGGGGAACAGTAAGAAGACGAAACTCCAGCTGAAGCGTTAGTGATGACACTAGGTGTGGCATGTACTTACATACAGTGACTCAGATATATTTTCGTTACGATATTCAAAATTTTTCATGGTAATTTTTATTTGATAATCTAGGTCACTCTGCAACAAAAGCCATGCCAATAAAAATAACAAACTTTGGAGAAAATTTAGGAAGATTCAGCACATTTTCATCAAAATTTCAAAATCCTTAATCACATTTAAAAATAAAAATTGCAGTTCTATAGGCCATTCAATTCTAAATGTTTTAACTCGAAATTTTACAAAAATCTTACTAATAAGTTTGAAATTTTTATGAAAATATGCTGAATTTTCCTGCACTTTCTCCATAGATTGAACGTTTTCTGTAGTAGAATGGGCTAAAAAAAATAACAAAGAAAATTTATAAAGAAAAAAAAATTGAATATCGTAAATAAAATCAATGGAAAATACTTTTCTGAGTCACTGTGCATACTTAGCTTGCAGCGAAAGAAGCGGCGGCGCAAGTACTTTGAACTTTTTTCCACTGCGGCTACTCGTACATCTGCTAGCTGTAACTTACTTGCACGCTTCGGAAGAATATTCAAAGCGATGACGATGATGGTGATCTCCGTCAGTAACGTCATGGCTTTTAAGACTGCAAGCTGTGTGTGGCATGTACTCGATTTTAGTTTTTTTGTTGTTTTTTTTTTTTTTTCTTGACGAAGTCAATTTGACTCTTCGCTTCTGCCGCGGCTATGACTGTTGGAAGGTGGCTGCACAAAGAGCGCTGAGTGTGCCGAAAGTCGTGACTGAATAGGTAATCAAAAGTGGAAAAAAGCGAAAGAACACAAAGGAAAGTAAACAGACACAGCCACAACTAAAATGCAAGTAACAATAACAGCTGCAACAAAGTACATATATGTAAACTACAAAAAAAAGCGCTTCCAATTATAAAAATTCAAGCATCTCAATAGACACAAAGAATCGCAAAGAAAAAAATAAATAAAACTGAGAAACAACTGCGCGCTTTAATGGCAGCCAATTAGAGTCAATAAAATCAATAAAGCTTACGCGGCACCACCGCCACCAGCACATTGCATTCTATGTAGTTATCTCCGAAGAAAAAATATAATGGCATGCACAGACCAGCAGTGCCCTCAACTCGACACGATTAAGCGTGGCAATTCGTGCAGGCGCAGTGATGCTGCTACACATCTCAGTCGATGATCAGCGGTGTACACCAGGTCGTCCGCGCTGCTGTCTGTCACTGGCTCGTCGTCTAACATCTGGCTTTTAGCATTTAGCATTCTGTTCTTTTACCTTTTGATTTTTAAAATTGCCAACAATGTTGAGTTGAGCTGTGATGCAGCTAAAATCATTCGACGCGTCATTAGCGGCAAGTGGCATACGGCGTGTGGCATGTGGACTGAAGCATGTGTGTAGCAGGTACAAATACTTACACTTCTATAATGACGCTTTTACGCACTAACAGCTTTCAATGCTACTTTGCCAATGCATTCTGCGTACAGCAATCCAGATATCGACAGATAATACCGATGAAGTGTAGCAGCCGTCAGCGCCAATGATGCATTTAATGCCACTGTAAGTGTGCGGATGGATGTGTAACGGCGGCAACACCCACCGTCACATGCCATCATCCGCTCATAGAAACCCAGCCGGGTATTGTTTATTGCAACGGAAGCGCTGCGGTGTTTGATGCATCAGCGCCTCTCGCATTTGAATTTGTTGCACATTTTTTTGTTGAATGTTTCCATTTCCTGGAATTCTGCTGTATTTGTGTTCGTTTTTGACTCGAGTGGACAACGATGGCAGACATCTTTTGAATAGCATCACTATATGTAGGTACATATGTGGTCAATCAGTTGGTAGTTTCTTTTGTTTTGAGATGGTTATGAAAACCTTCACAATCGTCTTGATATTACTTAGTCGACAATAATACACATCGCGCCCTAATCAACACTTTTTTCGAAACTGCGTTTCCATAGAATTTGGTAGGATATATTAAAACACCGTGCGACAGTCAATTTTACACATAAAAAATCAATATAATTACAAAACTGGGGCCAAATATAGTAAAGCCGCGTTTTTAGTTTTTCTCTCTGACATCAGGATTGTTTTTTTTAAAGCACTTTGAAATTTTTAGAATATGATTGAATAAAAAAATTATTCAAAAGATTCGACGCATTGTAGAATAACAATATGGAGTATCAATTAAAAGGAAAAATTCTGTAGAATAGAAAAAATAATAATTTTTGGGTGTCCTTTTAAAACTTTATCCTTGAACATCCTGGGGAATTTTCAATATTTATTTTTGAAAAAATGTATGTCAAGGACTAATATGTTAACTGCCACATCTACGAATTTCGTCCTTCTAACTTTATTAGTTTTAGATAAAAAATTGTACACTTCTCTTTTGTAAGATATTGATAGTTACAATATACATAAATGAAGTTACTGGAATCATTATTATGGAACCATGTATGCGCTCTAAAAGAACAAACTGACCGTATGATATACCTACGGTTTAAATACTTTATTTGTTTTGTATACAAGGGCGTAGCCAGCCTTTTACCTGGGGGGACAGAAGATTATATAGAGGGAAAAAATGTTTTTTAATAATTTTTTTTTGTGTGTATAAATAGAAATTTTTGCGATTAAGCGAGCATAAGTTTTCTGGTATCCTTTACAACTATGCCAATTTTTAAAAAATCGGTTTTTAATTTTTTTGTTTAAAATATTTTTTATATTTTGCATTTAAGTGTTGTTTTTTTTATATAAGAAGTATTCAAATACGCACACCAGAAGAAAGGGTATTTAATCGCTTTTACAACGATACTAAATTTTTAAAAATCGGTTAGTATTTGTTTTTATAAAAATAGGTATTTTTAAATTTTAAGTGTTTTTTCTGAAATTTTTATAAACGAATTATACAAATGCGCATATCAGAAGAAAGAAGGTTCGATTGCGTTTACAACGATATAAACTTTTTAAAAATCGATTAGTAATTTTTAAAAATTTTTTTTTTAATAAAAAAAGGTATTTTTTCCTATTAAATGTCACGTTTTACATACTTTGCGAATGCCTCACAGTATTCAAAGAGAATTCGCTACCATACAAAAAAAATGACAACGGTTATTAGAATTTACTTTGAGCTGTCAAAAATTTATATCAGCTTTGTACGAAAAGCATTAATGATATATTCATATAAGAAGACACAAAAGTGTGCACATAAAAGAGAACTAATAATAATAATGATTACTGAAATTTCATTTGCCTTATTCAAACTATAAGCTGCGTTAATGATTTACGAGTATTTCAAGCGAAGAGAAAACTCATTGCAAAAGAGTTATTAAAAACTTTATAAAGCCACAAAACCATTTATTTTGATCACTATTTGCACAGAAATTCCATTACATGGGGCTAATTAACGCAAAATTTAAACTATTTCGCTTTTAAATACTATAAACAATGCTCTGGCTCTAAAGAATAAAACGTTCAAAAATTAAAATAAATAAAAAACTAAACGTTAAAATGAATGGCTGAATCACGCGAAACTAAGCAGCAAATCATGAATGAACAACGCGCAAAAAATAACGCGGAAAAATCAAATGAAAACCAACTGCTAAGACAATAGTGGCAATCGACTGTGCAACCAAGCACTCTACTAGCTATATGTATGCATGTATATATGTATGTGTATACATATATAGCTGCAGTAGAATGCAGCATTGTGTTTAGCTTTTTCTGAATTTCATTTTTTGTATTTTTCCAGGAAATAATTTCAGTGAAACTCGAAAATTGCTATAAAATTCTGTGTGCTATACCAGAGCTTCCTAAAGTGGGTTCCACGAAATTGATTTCGGTATGACTAAGCACCGCGGTCGGTTTGAGTTGCACACAGAAAGAAAAGTTCTATAAACAGCTTGACCGAGACGCAATTATGTATTTTCAAGTATACATACCCTGCAAAAAAAATTATCAATTGATAAAAAATAACCCACTTGTAGTTAGTTTTTTTTTGCGGGATTTCTATAAAATATATAACTTGTAAATAGCTACAAAAAGCTTGCTTGAATTGAATATTGAATTTTTGCAATATTTTTGTATTTTTATCTTTATGTGTTGTTGCCTTTCAGAAATATGTGATTTGACACTGAAATACTAAGTTAATGTGGGTCACTATGGTAGTATTTTAAATACCACAATAAATTTACCAGAATGCAAATACCAGATGTCTGTCCCCGGTATAAAAGTAACCCTGGGATTCAGTAATTCAGTCTCATCTCAAGTCACTAAATTTGAGATTAGCAATTAGTGACTATTTTTGTGACTTTAGATTATTTGGCTATTCAGTAGGAGAGAGTCACAAAAAGTTCACCAAAAATGTGTGGTGAAAACAAACACAGACAGTGAACTGATAGCGTTTACGTATGCCTTTTGCCGCGTCGCCCGAAGAGTCGCAATGGCCGAGAGGTCAAAGCATCAGGCTGCCGGTCGAGAGGGTCCGAGTTCGAGTACTCCTCGGGCGTAGAGGATTTTTAAATTTTTGATCGAGTATTTTTTTCTTTTTTTTTATTAGTTTTAGTTTTTTTTTATAATCTATAGATTTTAATGTTAAGAAAAAAAATAATTTGTATGATATTTATATGATATTAAAGCATTTTGGTTTATTTCCAAACGAAATTCTAATTTCCTCGCCTTATATTCGCGTTTTTTTTAATAAAATGGAAAGTAAATGAAAGGTGTTTGGCAAGGGCTCCATCATCTCAAGAGTTTAAGAACCCCTGTGCTATACTATACATAGGAAGTGGACGTGAGCGCCCACTTACATACACGCACACCTAAACAGCAAAATCGCATATGAATGGCAAACATTTAATGTAGTTGGGCAGGAGTTGCACAAGTGTGACGCCGTAAATTATGCAACGAAAAACCAAATAACTGTCAACGACAATAACGCCGAATAGCTGTGTGCGCTTAGTGACGAACAATAGAAGTAGGGAAACGCATTAGAGAAGATGGAAACGGGCAAAATGTGAAAAACGCGAAACTGAATTTAGTGATATGTGTGGGTAAAAAACATTCAAAACATTCAAAGCACTCGCAGCATGTGGCTTAGAGAGTTGGCGAAATTGAACGTTGCAGGGAATAAATATACAATAAGTATATTCTCTCATTTGATTTATTAATAATTTTAAAATAACGTAAATTTTATTTAGAAAATTCGCTAAAGAGAATTTTCCATTGAAATATGTAACACGAAAAGCCACATAGTATTTTTGCTCTATCATATGCTAAGCTTTTTGATCTACTAATAATTAATTAGAATATTTTTGGCATGTACGAGCAATAAACGAAAATTTATATGGATATGTCATAAAATGTGTCTACCATACATATTTTCAATAACTGACAAATGTATTCGATTTTCCGTTTACTGTAGTTTGCATACATTAACATATTTATTAAAACAAAATTATCAAAAATCAACGGCATATTAAAATTTAAAGGGCCACAAAACTTAAAAAATATATCAAAATATTTTTTATAAAAACGCTGATCTGATGAAACTTTGTTGAATATCCCTAGTTTTTCTGCAAAATTTGTAACTTAATATTATATTAATATTTGTAATTTAATATTTAAAAACTTTTTATACATTTTTTTTTTTGAATTTCATTTATTCAATCTTTACTAATTTAATATTTTATAAAGTTTTGATTTTATTGTTTTAAAAGGAAAAGTAATTATTTTTTTTTTTAATTTCGTTTATTTCCTAGAAACTTATTAATTCAATTAATTTTTTTTTTAATACAATTGTTTTAAAAACAAAAACATATTTTTTATTTCATTTAATTTAGAATTTTTGTTTTTTTAATTTCATTTCAATTTTCGTTTTTTTATTAACCATTCTGTTAATTTTAAGATTTTATTTTTTTAGCAAGAAAATTATTTTTTAAATCAAAATTTTTTTTATAAACTTTTATTTTAATTTAATTTTCTTAAAATTTTTCGATTTCATTGTTTTAAAAATAAAAATATATCCTTTTTTAAATGAGTCTAATTTTTAGAAACTTATTTTATTTATTTTTCCTTTTCAATTCAATTCAGCTCGTTTTTGATTTCGTTTTCTTTAAATTTTTAATTTCTTCTTGTTTTAAAAAGAATTATTTTATTTCATAACGGTTTTAGACATTTATTTATTTATTTTATTTTTTTAACTTAACACCTTTTGAAATAAGCAATTGGCTAAAAAGGACCCAAGGGTGAGGCAAGAAAAATTCCAGACGTTACATTTTGGCAGATTGGCAAAAAGATGGGACGGAGCAGTACGTTAGACGTGCAGTCTATTTCCTGACATTGAAAAATAGTATACGCGTATTCATGAGGATGAAATTACCGCCTTACGCAGGATACCTGCACACCTCTGTGACAGGGATATAATTTTGATTACTTTGTTTCCGAAAAAAATAATTTTTGATGTTTCAAAAAGATTGCTCAATTCTTCAGTGGCATGCAAGTTTTTTAAAGTAATTTCTGCAAGTATTTATGCTGAATATGCACGCCATCTAAAGAACCTGTATTCATAGCAATCAACAGTCGGCAATTATAGGGTAAAGTAACCCATTACATCCCATTATATTGCATGCAACATTGATCTGCTACTTTATACCGCAGTTGTTGAGAGTATCCTTATGCAGTTTGAGCATATGCGCGCCTTCCGATAAGCGATGGTAAGCATTTGTGTCAGATGCGGAGCAATAAATGAAATATGCGACTGACTATTTGTTTTGTTTTTTACATATATGAAGGATCAAACTCCGGAATGCAAGCACATACTTATGTATGTATGTGTAAATGCACTAGTGTGTGCACGCATGACGATGCTTAAATCATGCATAAAATCCCAAAAGTACATGAAATCCTCATGCAACAGGATAGCATTTATTTTTCTATTCGCAAGGACACATATAGCTGGTGCGTAGTGTAGTAGGTGCCAAGGGCAGCTGCATTCTGCAACAGTTGAAGCTGCCATTTATTAGGGTTGCGCAACCTTGCGTATTGGTAATCGCTCTAAATTCATCCATCCGCACATATTTGTGTCTGTATACTGTGTCTGTACTGACAAACACACTATATTTCTGAGTTGTAGCGGAATGAATTGAAATTGCTATGCGTCATTTTGTTGGCTTATACCCGGGAGAAAAATATGGAATGTCCAAGCGGGAGGAATGCATACATACGCTCATACACATGAGGGAGAGTGTATGTGAAATAAAGTTTCATGTATGATTCCTGCTCATTGCACAGTGTAATTTGATTGCATTCGCTTAGGAAGCTATGTCTATACGAGTTCCCGTTGCACCCTAGAGCAGCAATAATATCGCAACATTTGTGAGCTCTCATCCAAATGCTTCCGCTCTTTTTGAACCCCATCAGTAGGGGCGCGATGTTGCTTTGCTGCACTGCAATATGGTCCAGATGCATTAAAGTCACAAAAGGTACTTTTTTTTTTTGATTTTTTACTGTGTCCTTCTCGCATATGCATTCACGCATACAGGAATGGTTATAGTTTTAATTAATGCTTACGTGCACTTTTTATACCTGGCGACGAGTATATTGCGACGCATTATGTTTGCATATAATCACATATACAAGCAGTCTGTTATATTTTTGCGCAGCTGCGTATCCCATTTTATTAACCGACTTCCAAAAAAGGAGGAGGTTATCAGTTCGTCGGAATATTTTTTTTTTTTTTTGTATGTATGTTACCGCATAACTTTGGACTACGTCAACCGATCCGATACGTTACGATCCGATCAGTGGATCATGAGCTATATATAAATATATATATATATTTTTTTTTTTATATGAGAGTTGAAGTCGGTTTTTTTTGCTAAAAATTACTTGTTGCATTTAAGTTACATTGTACTTTATAAATTGTAAATATAAGTGACACTTATTATGTAATCAAAAATTTAAAAGCGTTGTGAGGGTTTGTTTTAAAATATTGCATACAAAATAACTTTTTACTTACACAATTTTAGTTAAACTATAAGGTGATACAGAATGTCGGCATAATCGTTCGATTTACTTACCTAAAAAGAAAATCAAAATAAATTTTATTAGACATTTACATAATTAATTTCTACATATGTATATATTTTTTAATAATATAAATATTAAAAAAAAAAAAAAAAATAAATCATGGTACAAAGCTCAATAACATTGCTAAAAATATTAAATTCTTTTGTTATCTTATCTTATATATAAAAATGAATCGCTATCTGTTAGTTTCGCCAAAACTTGAACATGAATTTGAATATTTTTGTTTTTATTGGCTTGCTTTAATACACGCAGGGTTGACAAGAAATAAATTTATAGAATTTTTTCAAATTTCAATTGAAGTATATTGATTAGATAAAATAAATATTGCCACTGTCCAAAGGCAAAGCTTACAGCCAAAAATATTTTTGAGGAGGGTTGCCACCTTTATGAAAATTTTAATTTAATTCAATTGATAAGAAAAACTAAATATTACAAATTTTAACTTACAATAGAGGTATGTATATATATTTTTCGAAAATATTTTCGAGCGGATTTGCCACCTGTTTGAAAATTTTAATCTAATTTAATCGATAAGATAAATTAAATATTACATACGTATCAAACTGAAGAGGTCTAGGCAAGTTTACTACTGAAAATATTTTTGAGGGTTGCCAACTGTTTGAGAAATTCAATTAAAGTGATAAAATAAATGAAATATTACAATATAGGTGTTAAACTAAAGAGGTTTAAGAATTTGACAGTCGAAAATTTGTATTCAATTAATTTGCTTATATAAGCTAAATATTACAATATGGGTAACACATAGACGGTTTCAAAAGAAAAAAATTGAGAGTTGCCTCCTTTTTGAAAGTTTTAGTTAAAAAAAAAATTTATACGATAAGCTAAGCATTACAATATGGATGTCGAAAGAAGGGTATTTGAGAAATCTTTGATCTAGAAATGTCTTCAACTAGCAAATACCCCAAGTTCTAAGCAGCGATCTAAGTATGTTTGTTTTGTTGCAGTATTTGTAAAGTGGGCATCTTTTTTCTTTTCAAATTATAAACAAACTTGATTTCAGCTTTTTTATGGAAGATAAATAAGCGGCCTTTGAATATTTTAGGCGCTCAGTATCAAAAGCGACTAATATTGATTTAATACACTTTCGAAGAAAGTGCGCGATATGTAGACTTATATTAAATTTCCAGGAGAAAGTCTATGCTTTGCGTTCTTTCTAAATTCATAAAAAATAAAGAGACTTTAAACGCTTTCTAAATCAAAAATTTTTTATTAAGTTCACATTTTATAAAACTTTTAAATTAATTAATTAATTTTTTTTTTTTTTATGAATGGAGGGGACTAACACGGCAGTAATACTTTTAAGGCGCATCGAAGCACACTGGATATTTGCTAGGTTTTCTATAAAAAAAAAAAGATCCAAGCTTTAACCAAAACCATATAAAACAATAGAGCTGTACGGATTGTTCCCTCATTCGCAACTCACTCATCGCTATCGAAGGAGGCTTAAAAATAGACAAAGAGACGGTAAGTGACGATCATCCACTCGCTGGTCTTTTCCAAGGTTTGGCAAACACCTGTTCTTTGGAGGATTTTTCATGTCTAGCATCAATCAGTTCGTTGACAGTGGGCTTTAGTCTTTAGCAGAATACGCTCGATAATTGCTTTCAATTAGAAACTGGACTGATTTTTTGTATTTGTAAGACTCATGTTTCGTTTTTGTTTTTCACAGAAAAGGATTACCTTCTTATTTAAAGCAAAATACCACAATTACATATGAAAATATTCCAACTAAATTGTATAACTTCTACTCCCCGTAAAGTTGCGTTAGTTGAAAAACCATCAGTCAGCAAACAAATGTCTTAGTCAACTGCTTCAAAACTTTAAAACCATTTCTGCGTTTCTTAGAAAGGATGGAAGTAACTAGGAAACCTTACTTAATTAAAGTCACCTCACAAGTGACCACAATAGAAACCAAAATTGTGTCAGAACTTCGAGTGCTGTCCACACACCGAGCTACTAGCTAAGCTGCGGTAAAACTACTACATTTTATTTTTGCTTCTCAATATTTCTCTATGCATTTGTTGTCACCTAATTTTGTTTATACCGAAATAAACCACAATAGCAAAGTAAAAAAGTTTACGCAAATTCTGTTAAACGCAGAAATGTGGAAAAAGGTGCCATTGTTGAAGAGCTTTAAAGTCTCTGACATGTAATCCGTCAACAAGCTAACGAACAAAGTTAACAATGCGCTACAAACAAAAGCAAAACGGGACAAGGCAGCAGCAAGGATATTAAGTTTTAAGACGACAAAGGTGGATTTAACCAAACAAGCAGTGAGTAGGATAAGTAATGGAACCAACAGAACACAAAAAAAAAAAAAGCAACAAGCAAGCAAGTGAGTCGGTGGAAGTGCTTGTTTCTAGTCGAAATAAACTTCGCTGCATTTTCATTTGCATATACATACATAAATATGTAAATACTGGAGTGCCACAAACTATAGCTGTATATACTGCATCTTGCAACTGAAATGCATGCACGAAGCAGGGCAAGTGGGAGGACGTTCGTTGACAGTCCAAAGTTGTTTGTAATACTCCAGCTGAAGACGCACCTTTGAGAGTATAGTGCAGCAGACAGATGAGCGCACTACAAATGTTGATGATGCTATTACCTTGATGCTGCTGCTGCTGCTGCTGAATACTGCTGACATATGAATTGTTGTTGTGGTTGCTGCTGAGTAATTTTCATCACCGGCGGTGCTGCTTTTACACAACTTGAAGTACTCGGTTTCCAAAGGTAAACTTCTTAGAAGAACGCATAGCAATTCCCAGCAGCAGCTACTGTGCGCGAAGGAGTTACACGGGCATACGCATTCATATGTAGATGTGCATATGCACTTAACTAATTCTATTTATTGCTTGTGTGCTGCTGATGGTGGATTTGGAAGAGTTTGTTAGAAGCATAAACGCATAAATAAATACTTGCTAGCATGAGCGGAGAAGCGCTAGAGTGTGAATATGTATGTATGTTGTGTTGTAAAGTAGCTGCTGACAAATATTGCATTATCACATCTGCCGCGCGCTGCTTCATCAGTTTGGGATTTCTTTTCTTTTTTGGTTTGGCGCACAGCCAAAGTTTGTGGGTGCGCACCCGCGTTTGACTAGATGTGCGACTTTTTGGTGTACGCTTAGCTTTGTTGCTATTTGCTGACAGCCATGACACTGACTCTGATGGCACTGACAATGACAGTGGCACTGACAACGCGTTCTTGCCACACTTACATATGTATGTATGTATGTAGATACATATGTGCACAAGAAACATCTTAGTCTCAAGCATTGGTGTGGTGAATTGTTTATGCAAATGTAAATCAGGTGTAGGGTGCAATTGAAATGTGAAAATTAAATAAGGAAATGTAGTTGGGGCCTCCACATAGAGACGAGTTGAAGTTTTGCTTAAGAGTTTTATGTAGTGTATAATGAATATTCATTACAGACGTAAACTGACTGGCTCTATATACTGTGTGTTTGTAACTGACTGGCTTAATGTTTTAAATTTAGTATTTCTCCTCTATCTATGACGAGCCTAGCAGTAGGGTAGTGGCAGAAAACGCCCATTTCACACAAAATAAATGCTCTAAATAAGGTAATCAATCTTAAGATGTATAGAAATTTCAATATGGAGATCGCAAGTGAGCCGTAGTGACAGGAAATCGTCTGCTCTCCGCCTAGTAGTATTGAATTTTCATTGAATAAATATGTTTTCATTTTAAGTCACGATTAACTCAAAAATTGTGCTGCTCTCTGCAGGAGATATCTGGCTCGGTGTATCATTTCGTAGGCATAAGGTGAAAAGACTATGAGCAGGAGGAGACAGTTTCTCATCATTCTTCTGTGACTATCCAGTAGCAGGTTGCGGTTTCTTGGATTACCTTCTTTGACGACCCATGTATAGTGCCGAGTTTTATCAGAGGCTGCAAATGGTTCAGAAATGGGGAAGTGAAACTTTCAAGCCGTGATATCCCAACGGGCCCTCCACTTTAGGCCTAAATATGCAACCATATCTAATATGATTTCGATTTTGTTTTGCCTCATTTAAACTTAATACTTTCTTCTCCTAGAATCTTCAACACAAAATGCCTAATTTCAAAATTTACTGAGCACCAATTCAATGCCCATAAACTTGAATAGTTTCCCCATTTTCTTAAATGCCGCTGGTGTCCCTTGGTTCAGCTTCAACAAATCTTGCTCAACTATTTGCTACTTTTGTACATATATTCGTATTTTTTCGTGCTTAGCCCAAAATCACCAGCGAACTTATTCATATCCCCAGGGTGCAATGGCGAATGTAAATGTGTGATTTATAATCGTACACTTAAGGATAATTTGCCTACTAATGCGTGTTTTATTTGTGTTACATTGGCACTACTTGGGCGTACTGCTTTCGCCTGGGTTTGCTGCCGTCCACCAACCACTTGGTAGCCAACATTTTTTTATTTTTGGTCTAACAATCGAAAACAGACCATTGTTCTCTTCAGTCACACCAATGGATACGCATGTTTGTACATAGAGTTGGTGTATTGTTTTTTGTAAAATAGACGCAAATGATTTATGCTCATGCGTTTCGGGCATTTGTGTCTACAATACTCGCAGATAGCAGTGGAGCAGTCGAGGCACAAAGTGGTCGCACGCACAATGTACCAACTCATGCATTCCATACTTCTACAGTGGCTTGCCAGTAAGCTTTCAACTGTCTCGTAGCAAGCGGCAGTAGCAAATTCCATAGGGAATAATTTTCGCCGCATTTTGTGTTTAAGTTGTGAACGACCAGACAACGAAATTTATTTGAGCATACCTTACATAGATCATT
>NW_023459510.1:3685-5140 GCF_013731165.1 Rhagoletis pomonella | reverse complement strand
CTGTGGAATGGCTTGTCTATTTGTATGATATTTTTTTCCTTTTTTTTGCAGTCGCCCATGTGCGCCTGTATACAGCTCTAGCCGACAATGACAGCTGAAATGTGGCGGGCACGCGCCTTCAGGCGACAGCGAAAAATTTGCGAACAAAAAAAAAAAAGAAGAAACATGACCAATTTATTTCAATTGAATGGGTGCTTATGTCGCGTCATTTTTTTGCCAGCAGAAAAAGTGTAATGAAAGGTGTGAGTGTTTTATGACAAAATCTATGAGTGAAAATAGAAGTTGTATAAAAGATCAGACATCGCACAGTTTTAGACAAAACACAAAACTGCTAGCCGAGATGTGCCAAATAAAAAAAATAGGTTCATTATGTTGAACTAGGAGTGTGCGTTATTGCCGAAATTCGACAATCTTTCTAGTTTTTAAAGGATTCCGAAGCATTTGGCACTCGTTTACCGTCAAAAAAAAGCAGTGTACCATTGAAGCGAGTTAACCAGCATAAATATTTACGCAACGACCATTGCCGTATACCTAAGTATATCCAGGGTTCTGTCCTCGGCGAAAATCCCAAATTTCGTATTTTTGGAAGTGAAAATTGTATTACAATTTTTTTAATGCATTCCGCTGGTTTGTCATTCTCACGCCGTTTGCTATTGAGAATTTTGCACAAGTACTACTTGGTACCGTCTGGTTGGTGACGGTACGAGAGTCGGAACTTTGTACTGTTTAGTTCAAACAATGAACTCTGTCTTGGCTGGGCTTACATCTCGACCGTAGGTTTTCGACAAGGTAATGAGTAAAACGAGTAGTTTCTATAGGGTTGCTTAAGATCTTAAGCAACTTACCCTGAAACCCTTCTACATCAGCAACCGCATACGCAATTACTTTACGTCTATCTGCCTTCAAGCGCTGCAGCAGTTGGTTCACTGGTTATAATCCATTATCTTAATAACTGTTCTACGAATCTTAATACTTGCTAAGTTCCAAAGAAGATGATGTATAAGTAAAATCATCCGGAGCAGGGCTTCGGAGCGAGGGTTTTTTTTTCTTCGCTTCTTCCGGTATTTTATTTCGCTCCGAGCTCTACTCCCGCTCCCAATAAAAAACTTTATTTATTTATTTATTCACATATCGAGACCTAACCGCAAAATAAAATTTAGGCGAACATTTATTGAAAATTTTATTTAACACAGATGTTTTCAGTGACAGAAAAATTATAATTTAGTAAATTTATAAACAGATTTTTTTTTTTTAATTTTTATTGAGCTTGAAGACGTTATTATTGAAAATTTTTGTGAAAAAACAACAATAAAAATATTTCAAAATAAATCGTTGCTAGGCCAGAAAATAGCAACAAAATATTGAAAAATTTTTCTTTATGAAAAAAATGAATTTTTTTAGCTCTTTGCTCCAGCTCCTCTCCAGCTAAAATCCTTTGCACCTTAGCTCCTTGCT
>NW_023459510.1:1440-3585 GCF_013731165.1 Rhagoletis pomonella | reverse complement strand
GCACACACAAGCAAGCCAATTTACACTTTCTGCCTACGCAAATTAGATTTAAAAAATCCGCAACTAAAAACCTAATCAATCAAAGTCCAACAAATGAATAATAGTCGTAAATAAAGATGTGGGCGTAGGTAACCACAACAAATTAATGATGATGTAAGCGCGAGTTTTAAATGTAAGAGGCTTTCAGCGTAAATTTCTGCCTCATTACTTTTATTTAGCACCTTATTGTAAATGTCGAGTGTTATTGAGAGTAGGTACATACATATCAACTTTTTAGTGGAAAATGTTCGTTTTTACAAGCTTTTATTTAACATGCTCTGAATGGATGTATGCATGTTTGCTAGGGGCAAATCTTACAATAAATTTTTCCGATGACCTAGAGACTAAAGACTTCACAGTTGGCTCAGAACCCGATGACAATGCAATACGAAAGAAGAGTTAATCCGATAGGTGGCGCAGGAGTCAAGATATTTGGAAACCCCGTATTTATCTATTATGTAGGTACATATATATTTACTACAAGAAAAGAAATAACTCCACTAAAAATTTTGCCTATAGGTGGCGCACGAGTCGTTATGTTTCGTAAACCAGTATTTATGGTCATATTTAGAAAGCTTGCTTTAAAAATATTTGTTTTTTTTTACTATTAATGTACTTCCTGCTATATTTATACCCGAGCGCACTTGTGCACAAGGAAATAATTATAACTTGGTATTTTCTAAACATACAAAAACTACGTAAATCCGTAAATACTGGATCCAAATTGTTGGAAGTTGGTACGAGAAGTAGAATTTTGCCATAAAGTAAGTGAGTTATGAAATTTCTTGAAAATGGGCGTGGCACCGTCCACTTATGATGAAATGCCTACTCATAAGTGTATATCGATAACCACCTTATCGATTTCCACCAAACTTGCTCCAATTATTTCTATATATCATAGCATATTATCGAAACTATTTGACATGGGGAAAAATACTCTTGCTTATCATGCAGTTTACAGTAAGGTGAAAACACAATATTTAATGCGTGCGCTGGGTATATAAAGTTCGGTTTCGTAGCGAACTTGTACTTTACTTGTTTGAATATGCATTCCAAGAATGCTAGAATACAAAATTGCGCATTCCTTCGGGTGATGACGTCAAGATAGCAACTAATAGTGTAGATAAAAGAGAGAATAGTTGGAGATGGAGGAGAGAAAGAGTGTTAACTGTTAAACCACGGAGGTCGCCATATTTACATATATATAAACATCTCTGCATACATACAAACAGTTTGCTAAAATGACGTCACACGAACAGCTGATTCTGTCAAATTCGCCAAGAACAAAGTTGCGGTACTGCTGATTGAGCCACCTGTCTCCCTACATCGTGTATGCATTCATATGTAGATATGTCTGTGTTCAACATATGTATGGAGTTGCTATTTCACACTTCTCCCATTTTCTAAATTTCCTTTCGACATCAACCTTTTATTTAAAGCTATTTAATGGCTACTATAGGCGTCCACTGTGGTGTAATGCGCAGGGCCTGGGTTCGAGCCCAGTTTCCAACCAAAAATTAAAACTAAAAAACACAAAAGTTTTTTTCTATCGGTCGCCCCTCGGCAGGCAATGGAAAACCTCCGAGTGTTTGTCACATTAATTATGGCAACTTCTACGCCCATGGCTATACGTAAATATAATATTTACGACATCCTAATTGATTCTTTTAGACACCTTAAGCAATTTAATAAATTTTTATTGCATTTTCGCTCTCCCTTACTGCCAGTGGTGCTAACTAAAGCGAATAAATGTTGGAAAAAATTAATATGGCAAAATTACAAGCAATTCATTTTCGTAGTCCCTTAATGCGCACAAATAAAAAAAAAACATGTTTTTGTTGGTACTCGTGTTGGACTGCTCAATGGCAAGACATTCCATAAAGCTTTCAACATTGTAGCGTGAAAAAAGCAGTTGGAAAATATACTTTGTAGTGAAAAAAAGCTTCAATATTAATAACAAATTACACTTTCACAAATACAATAATCGGTACGTCTGTTTTTTCGTATACATATATATTTTGTTTATGTACATGTGTACGTATATTCTGTATGGACGCATAATGATCTATGTAAGGTATGCTCAAATAAATTTCGTTGTCTGGTCGT
>NW_023459510.1:0-1430 GCF_013731165.1 Rhagoletis pomonella | reverse complement strand
AGAAATTTCTCAAACAAAATTAAAGTTAGTTCTTAAAATATTTGAAAATATATATTTAACCTCTTTTTTTTGCCACCGCAGTAATAAATACAGTTAGCCGTACATAGACTTAAGCGAACATATAATTGCATATGCATATACAGTGACTCAAATCAGCGTTCACATGGTGATTTTTTTAATATTCACGATATTTTTCAAGTTAGAATCTTTTTCTAATGTTTTATAAAAATATTGTTCAGACTATGTATGTATGCATTCATATGAACAAGAATTTAAAATTTTATTGGAAAATTCAACAAATTTTCATCAAAATTTATCTTTTAAATATTTATGAAATCTTCGCTATTTTGTAAGCGCATAGTTTTAACATTTTTTCATAAAAATCTCTGACTTTTTCATTTAAAATTTTTTTAATTTTTTTTTATGCAGATTTTATATAGCCCATGAAGTTTTAATACAGCAATGAAAGCCTGGCTAAAAGCTCGCGTTTATTTTACTAATTGCTTTTGTTCTGACGGGCTTTTGCATTTTTTTTAATTTAAAGTTGAGCTTCTATGGAAGAAAATGCGCAAATATTTCAAAAATCAGCGCAATTTTTATAAATTGCACTTGCTATAGGCAAAACCATAAAAAACTTGCTGCTTACAAAGAAAATTTAAATTTTAAATTAAAAAGTCAGAAATTCGGAGGAATTTTTTTTTTAATTTTTCCAAATTTTATAGCAAGTGTAAAACTTTTTTAAAAGACTTTGGTTACATGTATGTATATATTTAGCATGAGCAATAATTTTTACAAAAACAATAAACAAAAATGTTTTAACTTGAAAAATATTTAGGGGTTTTTTTCAATTAGATTTAAAATTTTATCATCCCTTCAAACAATTTTTTTCAGAAACAAATCTTTTTTAAACAACAACATTCAGAAAAAAAATTGCCTAAAGGGAAGATAAATTTGAAAACCTATTTGAAAAAACGACGCTTAGAATATATAAAGAAAATCACTTTGTGAACGCTTGTTTGAGTCACTGTATCGGTGTGTATATTAGTATGGCCTTTAAAATATCCACATCATGAGACACACCTTTATTTTGTGCTGAGTACAAAACAACGACCGCCAGGAAAATTTCATAATTAAAAAATAGCGACACCAGGCTTTAAAAAAAAAATTAGTTTTAAAATTGCAAAAAATTTACGAAACTTTAACTTTGAGCAGCTGTAACTTAGGGAGAATTATATGAAACTCAAAATTATCAGATTTCGAGTCAAAATTTTGTCGAATATTTAAAATTTTTTTTTATTAAAATTTTTTCAAACCCTGGTACCGACCCCATTTATTTAAATTCTAAATTTTCGTGAATGCTTTTATTTTGTACTTAGAAAAAAAAATAAAGGCGGTGTCCTATATCCAAATGTATATGTAAAAATGGCATG
>NW_023459509.1:38752-55508 GCF_013731165.1 Rhagoletis pomonella | reverse complement strand
AAAGCCCCAATACTGTTTAAGAGATTCATATTTGTAAATATACATATGCATATGTATATGTGCGCTTCAATATTGAATCTACAGAAAGGTTTTCACGCGGTATTTTGGTCCTGACTTACTTAAGGAGTAGTTGAATATAGGTACAGAAATCTCTGCCCGCGAGCTAGCGACCGTTTTTGTTTTATGAGAAAATGAGAGATTTTGATGAAAGAGAAAATTGAATTGAAGTTTCTAGTTTCGAAGGTTGCGAATCAAAATATGGCGGTCACAAAAAAACTCTATTTTTTGTTAGAAAATAAACCTGGTTCGGTCGATCACTCTTGAAGGGAGAGTTCTTTAATACTCCGATGAAGAAAAACATTTAGGAAACCCGTAATTAAAAAAAAAAATTGTTGTAATTAGCCGTAAGAGTCAAGTTTCTCCTAGAATGGACTCTTGCTCATATACATATATGTATACATATATTTATTTCAAGGTAAAGTTTCGCAGGAAAGTTTCGGTAATTTTTCCATAAAATACGTAAATATGTATTCAGTAAAAAAATAAATGAGTCGCATGTTAATTTCTTAAGTGTACATTTTTTTCAATTTTGCTTGGCATTATTTTCAAAAGAAAAAAATAAATTAACTTCATTATTTTCTTTGTAAAAATTCTTAAAAAATAAATTTTTCTCCAGAATTAAAATTTGTATTATAAAAAGTAATTTCCTTTTAAATTTTCAATTCCCCAGAAATAACTTTTCTTTAATTAATAGTTTTTTTACTGCACAAATATTTTTCCCCGAGAAAATTTTGTTTCTAAAGTTTGGTATTTTTTTTTAATTGGGTAAACATATTTTCCCCCAGTAAGGCAGTTTTTGCCTAAATTATGTTGTTTCGTAACAACATTTTTTTCTTAAAAAATTCTTCAAAAACTGTTTTGTCTAAAGCATTAGAATTATATAAAAAAAACTTCTGATTTTATAAATTTTTTAAATTTTTGTAAAAATATTTATTTTAAAAATTTCTTTACCAAATTAAATACAAAATTAATATGAGGCACACTATAAAAATCGGAAATATGTATAAAACTATTATAATTGTACACGATTTCCTTATGAAAAAGTGGCATAACTTTTTGGGAAATATGTCCTCCTTGATCCTTAAAAAGGGTTAATGGCAAACAATTTTATATTAGTTAAATTTTGTATGTTCAAAAATACGCAGTTAATGCACTTAGAGGTATATTCTCTGTCCAAATCATGACGAACGGTACCCCAATATTTATAATTTCCAGTTTAATAGATTTCTTTGAAATTTAATTATATTTTTATAAAAATACTTACAGTTAATTCAATAGCATAAATCATATCACACAACAATTCAAGCATTGTGAAAAATTCGCGAAAATTCAACAAACTCAAAAAAAAATCCATCAAAATTAAACATTTTTTCAGTATTTTCAGAAACCTTACAAACACCGTAATTTTAACCTTTTTTTCTAATAAATGTTCATCTAAAATTTTCCGAGCAAACGAATTCAAAATAACGCTGCTATTTTTTTTGACTGCAGCTGTATCATCGCACAGATATCAACTATGTACTACCTTTGAGGCTTCTTTGCGTACGTACTTACTCGTAGGTATGTACATGCATGCATTCGCAGTGATAACTAAGTAAATGACAGTATGCATGTCAGTGGCAAGTGTGTGCTGTGTGGTAAAACGGCAGAAAAATGGGCGATACGCAGCAACTGATGCTGATCGTTTTCTTATTACCTCACTTACTTTACGATTTATTTTATTTTATCTCATTTTTGCACTTTGTTGGCTTCCCCGTCTCTCCTGTTTCTTCTCGTTGTTGCTTGCACTTTTCTGCTGTGCTGGCAGCAGTTGCATGCTACATACATATGAATAAATGTCCATACGTGCGACACACAGGCATGCTCACTTATTGCCATACCACTCTTGGTAGTCGTAGCACAAATGCATGTTTCTGTCGTCCGAGCCCATTCAACTCGTACTACACGACGCGGCATATGCACGCTCATATTTCTTATGCATGCGCCCGGCTTTGCGGCAACCAAGTAAATCGAAAAGCAGAGAAAGAGAAAAAAAAAAAACGAAACCGAAAATACAATTGAAAAAATTGAATCAAGCGAGCGAGTTGTGAAAACGTGGCTAAAAGGATGTCTGCTTGGTAGCAGCGCCTTCGCCGCCTGTTCACTTTTGCGTGGCGGCGGCACTGGCCGCCTTGCTGATGCAGCAGTGCAGGAGTCCTGCTGCTAGTTGCCGCCGGTTGCCGGTTGTTGGTTGGTGACTGGCTCCTGTATGCTGTGCACACAATCGTTGCTACTGCCACAGCAGCATTTATTCAAAATGCTTCTTGGTTTGTGCCACCAGGCCACAGCTGATTGCAACGCATAGATTACGCGTACATATTTTTTATTTTTATTTTTTTCGGTTGCATAACAAATTTGTTGTTCCACCCGAAATTATTATAATGAGCACGCAAACATTCTTTTTCGCCAACTTTTTGCTTTTTTCTTTTGTTTCACTCTCCCTCTTCTTCGCATCATTGTAATGCGAATCAGTGTCATGTGATCCTGCGAAGCCAAAGCACTCGGCGGTCATAAGCCCGAGGGGAATGACTTTTAAAAAAAGTTGCAGTTGAAATGAACGTTGTTTGCACTAGTTACACATAAAAATGTGTTATGAGCTAAGTTTTGGGATGGTCATATCTCAAAGATGATTTTTTAATACGCGCTGAGGGGGGGCAGGATAAATGAAAATTTAAATTTATGTTGGCTTGAATGAAATTCTATGGCTCCGGATTTTTCCAAATGTTTCAGTGGAAAGAATGTCTGGCACTGTAAAGATTTTGTTGGAAGTTCGATACAATTTTTCAGCCGATTAGATATTTTTTTAAATGAAAGATAATTAATAAAATTTAGAAGATACCCGCAGAAATCGATTTTTAATTAAAATTTTTTTATATTAAGTTTTTTAATGCAAAGTGCATAGAAAATAGCAATTTTCCAGAAAATCGATTCCCCAGTTCCTGTTTATAATTATAACATAATAAAAACTAGCTGAAAAGAATTATTGGATTACCTCGAAATGCAAGAAAATTACACAAGAAAAATTATAAATGCTATAAACAAATTTTCACCAAAAGTCGAAAGGGTTTTTGAAGTTTTAGAAAAATTCGCGTTGATTTTTAATATTTTTTTTCTGACGCTTTAAGTGTACCCCGAAATGTCAGCAACGAAAAAATTTTTAAAAATCAACGCGTATTGTTATGCACTTTAGACTTGCTTTTTATTGCAATAAAATTTAATGGACTCGAAAATTGCATACCCACAATTTTTCTAAAAATTCTGAAAGAAAAATTTTAAAAGTTGATGCATTTTTTTTTTATTTAAACTTTCACTTTTGCAATTTTATTAGTTTTTAATATGTAAAAATTATAAACAAGAACAGGAGAATAGATTTTCTTCGGAATTATTGCTTTCTCTTCACTTTGCATTAAAAAATTTTATATATACAAATAAAAATAAAAAATCGCGACGAACAGGTCTACTAAATTTTATTAGCTTTCGTTAAGAAAAAGTTAATCAAATCAAGTGAAATATTAACGCCCCAGACAGTTTTGAACATTAAATTCCAGTTTTGAACCACTGTGCGCCGGTGCTTGGCCAATAATGCGTCGGTCGTAAGTTTCCACATTGGAAGTAACAGCTAAAAGTTCAATTGAAAATACTTTTATATAATGAAAAGATTTTCGACTTGTGTAAATAATTAAATTTATTTAAAATCGATTTGTTACCAAAAACCACAAAAATATAGAAAATTCTACTTATGTATCTTTGGACCTTAGATCTGCCACTTCAAATCGAACGATTACCTATGGTATTGGTACCTATTTATTCATACATATGTAGTGCACTTCATGAAAAATTTGCTTTCTCGCTTCCATGCCAATTTTTATTGCATGCTTTTTGCATACTTTGATGGGAGTTATTTTAAGTTAAACATTTATTGCATGCAATTTTGCGGTGACAACGCGCCAGCTTCCTTTATAGCATGCCTGGTTTGTGTCTCTAATAACTGTGGAAAAACATAGAACGGAACTGGAGACATGTATAACACATTATTGGTATGCATTTGTTCGTGGGTAAGTGCTTCTCTTACTTTGCTTCTGTGGCGCGCTATTAACTGCCAGATGGCGCTGTAAGCCCATTGACTAATTTTATCTGCAATAAAAAAGGACACGCCAAATTATGGCATATTGAGCAAATTATTTTTTTGAAGACTTTGTAGAAATTGTGTGCCGGGAGATTTTGTTTTGCAGAGCGGAAGTGCGATGAACGATTTACTTTTGTAGCATAACTGTAGAAAATGGTTGCAAAAGTAGAAAGTAGGGTGATAAGCTTTATAGTAGCTTTAAAGTTGTCGAGTCCTTGAAATTCGTTATAAGTTGTTTGACTATGATGCCTCACCACCTGCTTATTGAAAATTCCATATTAATTAAAAAAAACTTCCATATAGATAAAATATATTTTATTGTTAACATTTTAATTAAGTAAAATAATTAAAAAGTAGTATTTATTGCATAAAATACATAAATCGTTACTTGGTATTTGTGTTAGCAATAAAGCACAGAATAAACGGTGTAAGACACAATTTCGCATGATAGAAATTTGTCGAGCCTAAACTCTTTGCCACATAAAAATATAAATTCCAAAATTGAAGTTCAAAATTTTTATGCAGTTGAGTACAAATATAAATTGAATTTTTTGTTGGGTATTTTTTCACTCCATAATGGAAATAATTATAAACTAGGTAAATAAATTTGGGTTTATTTAGGCTGCTTTATAACTTAAAAATTTAGTTTTTGCATTTCTAACAAATGGGGAAGATTTCGTTGTAAGCGGGGATTGTCGTTTTTCTTTGCGCTTTTGCTAAGCAAGCACATTTTTTTTTATTATAAGTACATATGTTTGTATATATTTTTGTATATTTTTCTTAAAAATCTTGTAAATTAAATTAAAAAAATAATGCCTCACTTTTATTTCGGATTACTGTGAGCTGCCCTCTCGTTTTCGTTGTCGTTTTTGTTTTCGCTTTGTGTGACCAGTTTGTAGTATCGTATGTAGCCGCAGAGTTACCTTGGTGAACCGTTATTGTACATATTATGCTCATTGTGCTCATTTGCTCTTGAAATTTTTTCTGTTTAAACAACTTTAGAATAAACAGTTCATTGCTTCAAAAAAACAAAAAAAAAAAAAAATTGGAACCAAATAATTGCATATGTAGATACTAAGTAGTATGCACGTAATATGTAACTACATATGTGAGCACTTATTGTCAGAGCAACACACAATTGCTATCCTGTCGACAGCGACGTCGCAAACAACTGCGCGAACCCATTTCATACATAAAATCGGGATTGCTTATGTAATGCTGATTCAGTAACTGACTGCCCAGCATTGGCGATAGACGTAATTGTTGTTGGGAGCGATGATATTGTTGCGGTGATGCCGGTAATGTATTATGTTGCATTTGTTGTAATGATGCTTGTGGATGTTGGTGTTGGTTTTGTTGCTGATGTTGGGAATGTTGGGTTAATTGACTGAGGGCAGGGCTGGGCAGTATAATTGTGCTAATACTACTCTGGCCTCATATACCTTGCAAGTAACGGCGTAATTCTTCTTCAGTGTCGAATATCATAACTGGGAATGGTGAGCCTGGCACAAATTCACCAGCCCATTTAACCTCGACGCGGTAGTCGCCTGGTTCTGTGGGATCATACTGGAAAGAGGAGAGGTAACAAATTCATTTATAAAGTTGAGTTGAGATTCTGTTTACCTTGCACAAAATGGTGCGATCCTTTTGACTCTCACGCTGCATTTCCACGCGGAAGGCACCCTTGGGACCACGTACACGCACTGTTAGCTGACCAGCGCCAGCGCCGCGCGTATCGCAGATGAAACGAGATTGGAAGGTGGCCAGCACGCCATGCTCAATGCCGGGGCCGTAGACGCGAACCTGTGGACGGAGGAGAGTTGTAAAAACATGTTACTGGGAAAGTTGATTTTTTTTTTGTTGGTTTCAGTGGTTCATCAGATCCGAAGTTATATGCGCTCTTCTTTGTTTTTGTGGCACAGAGCTCCTCTTGTTCTCAGCCTAGCAAGTTTGTCACGCAACCCTTTTCCTAATGCGGCCTTGTGGCTAAGTACCCAAGTGTAGGTTAAGTTATCGTGATTGCCCCGATCTAGCATCGAAAGGAGAAATATTTAGCCCGCCTACTTTGAAACTCTCATAGAACCTCTTTGTATTCTTACTTTCCCTAGAAGTGAACCAATTCTTCGTTCTGATGAAGGTTACAAAGTCGTATCTGCTAGATGTGATAAGTCCAATCAGATATTCAAGAAACTAGTAACGGAACGAATGTCGGTGTGTCCTCGCCAATTTGCTCCGCATTTAGATAATTTTCTACACTTTCGATTTATTCTACATTATGGTAACTCCGACAGAAGCTACTCGACTGTGCACTATTGCTGTTGACATGCATTCACATCAATTAGTGACCTCTAATAACCCCGAATAAAAAGTGGACTAGATATTCATCTATCTAGTTTAGGCCAGATAGATATGTTATGTTATCCTACGAATTAGCTGAACAGATCATATTATCTTAATCCGTTCGATAAAGTTGTCTTCCAACCATAATCTGCTGAGATCGTTGAGCGCTGAATTGATCGCTGACAATGACGTTTCTTTCCATATATCTTCCAGATTTTCCTTTGTGGCCTGGAACATGTACTCGAAGTCTGGCTTTCATCATTTAGAGTATATCTACGCTTCATGACCATCCTTAATGGAGATTTGCACACATTCCAGTGCTTTAATAGCTTTCTGACTGACAGAGAAGATGGTTACCACAGGGATGTAGATCAAAAGAGGAATCTGTAAGTCACCTCGTAACTTCCTTGATTGCTGTAAGCTTGAAAACCCGCCCAGAAGTTCGGCAAACCGAAAACGAAAGTTGGATAAGAGCTCAAGTCAATATATCCAACTTCCTACCTGGAGGTCTAACTTAGAGCCATCTGAGTAAAGGGTAAATGGTTGCAGAATCAGGATACAGTCTCAAGACTTTTGTGCAAATAATTCCTGAGAGCAAAAAAGGGACGTATTACAACTGGAAAGGCGAAAGTCCACAAAAAAAGTCCTTCTCTGAAAAAGCGGTCATACCGGCCGATATCTCTCCTTCCCACATACATAAGTGAGTTTTCGAACCCAAACGCAAGAAGAAATGGATAAGGAGTTCTGAGTTCCTGCTTCGATTCCCGCTCGGTCCAGGTTAGGAAAGCCAATATTTCCGGCTCCCGAAATCATATTAATGGCGAATAAGTTACTCGGACTAAGTAACTTAACTGGAAGCCTTAAGAGTGCTACTTCTCTATTAGATAAGACGCAAATCTCCAAGATGGTTTTTTAATAGCGGCTGCTAGGAATACCCTAAAGTAATCCTGAGAAAAATTGATAGAATTTCTAATTCTCCTCTATTCTCCTTAGATCTAAATTTTTCTAAGCGACTACGCAAAAATTACTATGTCCTTTACAATCAGATAAAGCTGTGTGCTCACCTTGCTAGCGTCAGGTGCTCCGGCGACCTTTAGAGCAAACGGCGAGCCTGGCACATTTTGACCGCCATATTTGATCGTCAGCAAATGTCTACCGGGCTCCTGCGGCTTGATGTTCAGCGTAAACGTAGCATCACCATGATCATACAATTCGCAATAGGCCACTTTACGTGGACCTGCGCAATGAGCGGTCAATTCGCCGGGACCGGCACGTCGTGTATCAATCCAAGACTTAATGTCTTTACCAACAATGCCATGACGTAGACCCTCTCCTGAGCAAATTACTTTCGAGGCATCCATCGACGAACCGACAGCAACTGTGAGCGGGCAGCCTTTAACTAGACGACCATTCCATTTCACGGATAATGTTAGCGGTCCCGAGGAGGACTTTTGCGGTGTATACGAGGCCAGCCAGATATTTTCTGTTGGTCGCGGTTGAGCCAAACTCACCGGCACGGAAGTGTTGTCTTGATGCACCAATATGACTTCCGGGCGCCCAGCGGGCGCATTTGTGGCATCGATAGTGAAATGTGCCGCCTCGCCTGCTTGTGCGGCAGCCAGACCACGTCCCGTAAGCACCACCTTATCGGCCGCTTGTTGACCGGTCACAAAAGCACTGCGCGGACATTGCACAATGGTTAGGCCACTCCAAGTGAGATCTAAATCATGCTCGCCTGGTGCCAGATTGTCAGCGGTAATATAGATACGCATTTTTCCATCATTTAATTTGTCGACAGGAATTTCAATGCCATCAATTGAGCAGGCCAACTCGCCGGGGCCAGCATTCTCGACATCGAAAACTATACGAGCCGGCAAGATGAGACGGCCGTCGTGATCGAGTAGTGTACCCCAGCCGCCCACAGGTGTGATCTTTGATGTTTCCACACAGGAAACACTCCATGGAGAGCCCGGTAAATTGCCACGATTTGGGCAGCTAGCGCGTATTTCGTAATGACCCACGGACAGAATAGTGTATGAAATGCGCCATTCGTTGTTGCCCAGAGCCTGTAAGGGAGGAAAAAAAAACTTTAAACCATAATTCAGGGTACCAAAGCACCAAATTCTCACCTTAATTTTCGGTTCAATTCGTTCGCCAAACTCGTCCACCCGTTCGATTTGCACATTTGGCGCAATCGGACAGTAGACAATGAAAGAGGCTTCTTTGTTGCGCTGGCAAACTTCGAGTCCATTGCCGGCAGCGCGTGTATCTGTTTTCACGCCTGTCGCCGAGGCGGTGAAGGTGAATGGCGAACCCTGTACTGTCTCGCCGCCAAACATGATAGTCAGTTTGTAAGCACCTGGTTGTGATGGCACGAATTCAACGCTGTAGATGCCTTCGGACTGTTCAGTGATGTGAACGGGCAGATTTTGATTGGTTGGAGAGACGGCAAATGCCTCTAGTTCAGCAATACCGGCATTCTCGGTGCGCACTGATGGAGAGAGAGGAAGCAGGGTTGGAAATAAACCGAATTAAAGTTAAGGGCGGTTCACCAACCTGAGAAACAGATGGGGCTATGCAACGCTAACTGGCCCTTGGGCACACCTTGAACCACAACACGACTGGTGTCAAAGGCCTCGCAGGTGAATGGACTGCCTGGTAGTGGCTTCGATTGGTGGAGAACCTCTGCAAAATATAACATTTACAAGTGAGTTTGAAATATAACTCGAAAACCAACTTACCAATTATGCTTTGTCCTGGCTTGTTGATTGTGAATTCAGCTTGCAGATGACCGCTCTTGGTTTGATAACAGCGCACAGGTAGTGCTTGTCCACCTGGCCCAGAAACGACTACGTCGAATTCGCGGGCTGGTCGCTTCAGCGTATCAATGGCAAATGACGTAGTCTTGCCAACACGCGACTGATACAAACCCAATCCAGATACACTAATCTCCTTGCCAACGTTCGCTGGCAGCACATTGATCTCAAGCGGTTTCAACGAGATCGGCACTTCATTAAACAGTATAGTTATCTTGTGTGGAGCTACACGCGTTGGGTGATAGACAATCTCATAAATGCCGTTCTTGGACGGACCGCGTATGGAATGTGGCACTTCGGAAGCACCACACTTGACCATTGCCGATAGTTCGCCTTGTCCAGCTTCATTGAGCGACACTGAAATGCTGGCTGGTCGCTGGAAAACTGATTCACCCACTTCCGTGATCTTCACCAGCGCTGGATCGAAAACGGTCAGTGTGCGCGTGCCTATGTGTTGACGTGTGTCGCGATCAATAAAACGTATCAAGTAATTGCCGGTCATGTGTGTACGGAACTCGGCTGTCTGCCTTGTGATGGTATATGGTACTGGCTTGTGATCGGGTCCCACAATTTCGGCGATTTGATCATCTGTTGGAAAGTCGATGGTCGCTAAGCTGCCAATCTGTATGTGTTGGGTAGTTTGTTGTATATCTACGCGGAAGGGACTGCCGTCGACGGGCACTTCATTGAATGTGATATTCACATAGTGTGGTTCTGTGGTCTGCGGCACGAAGGTGACGTCATAGAGGCCACGCGCGCATGCAACAACCTCCGCCTTTACAGTGCTCGTGTCTGTGGAGACAACTAACTCAAGGGTGCCTTCGCCCGCACCAGCGGCATCTACACTGAAAGTTACAGGCACACCCAATGCAGCTGGCCCATATTGCTGATCCAAGCCGCTGATGCTTACGCGTGAAACATCGAAGACATTGCACGAAAACGGCGAACCATTAATGTGCTTATCATTGGCTGTTACGCTTATCAAGTGTCGGCCCACTACTGTGGGTTGGAATGCAGCTGTATAGGCGTCGCCTCCTTGTGGGGTTAACTGGCAAATAATATTGTCGCCGGATGGCGTGGTAACAAACACTTGCGGCTCAATGCCTTCGAAGCCCTCTAGCTCGAATGTATTATCTACTTTTATAGCTGCCTGTTTCAGACCTTCGCCGCTGGCTAAAGCGCGTGGCAAACTCATCGGGGCAGAAGCAATCTGACAAGTGAATGGTGAACCGGGCACGGGATGACCGTTGAAGCGCACCGAAAGCGAGTGTGGTGCTGCCTCCGTGGGTTTGAAATTAACTTTGAAGCGCGCATTACCTTCGGATTGTACATAGTTCGGCACGTTTTTGCCATTAACGGCCACTATAATTTCCAAGTTGCCCGCACCAGCTTGACTGGCATTAATGCCAAAACTGACGCTCTTGCCTACCACACCGGGACGTATGTCGGTAACAATAACCTTCTCGGCCGAATAGGCTTTGAGCAAGAAGGGACTACCCTCTACGTGGCTGCCACCAGGCAGGCGCACTTCCACCGAGTGATCGCCCACTTCGACAGGCTCGAATTTGATATTATAACCAATGCTATCCAATGGATCGATATTGACAGGCACGCTGCGCCTGGCCGGCCCAAGTACCTCGACAATGGGTTCCGCGTCTGATTCCACGGCAAACTCAAACAGCCGTCCAACGCTAACCTTATCCAAGGTTTCTGGCGATTGTATACGCGCAGCGGCCGAGACGCGACAAGTAAACGGCGAGCCGGGTACATCTTGTCCGTTGAAACGCAATTCGACTGTGTGATTTTGTGCATCACGCGGCGTAAAACTAATGGCGTAGGTGTGTTGTCCTTGCGCTTGCGCCGAAGTCGGTACACGTCCGCCATTCACGGTGACCTCAAGATTGCCAGGGCCAGCTTGGGACGTCTCTACAAGGAAGGTGACTGGCTTGCCGACTGTGCCATTGCTGACATTCTTCACTTTGATGGCATTCACGTCGTAGACCTAGAGGGATGGTGGGTGGGGGAAAATTGGAAATAGCGGTTAAGATGAGAGTGACTTTAATTCAATGACCGTAGGCCAAAACAATCCAGTTGTGTTTTTGGTACCATAAAAGTAGATATGGTCTGAATTAAATTCATAGTAGAATTTCAATTATTCGAACTGAATTATTTTGGTCTTTGGTATTAGCATTTTTCGTATATTAAGCGATACAATTGTGCGGTCCTACCTTAGCTGCATAGGGGCTACCCGCGGTGGACAAACCGTTGACGGTGACATTCACACGATGTTCGCCGACTACGCGTGGCACGAACTCAGCCTTGAAAATGCCCTCCGAGGTTTGGTGGACCTGTGCAGGCACTGACTGGCCGGCAGGTCCTGATGTGCAAGTCAGGATACATTGTTTTTATAGTTGTTGAATGGGGTTTTTTGTTGAGTTTTTATTTTTTATTAAAAGTTTTTTTTGGTTTTGGTTTTTATTTTATTTTTATATTTTAATTGGTTGCATTTTTTGATTTTTTTTTGTTTTTGTTTGATTGTTTTTCAAAGCGTTGCGTTGCGCGCGTATAAAGTTAACGTCGTAAAAATTTGGTTTTTGTTGAAATTTGCAAAATACGGGTAAATTATATTTTGTTTAGCAAAAGCATACGTTTGTTTTAGTTGTGGATTTGCAGAGTTAGTTGGGAGCATTTTTGTTGATTATTATTTTATTATGGGATTTAGCATGTGAGTGTTTTGTTTAAAAATGAATAAATGAGAAAAAATTTTGGAAAAAGCTTGATTAGTTTTATAAAAAAAAAAAAATAATTGTAAATATGAAAATGGACTTCGGTGTTAACTTAAAGCTATTTTCAGCCAAATTATTTTAATTTAAAGTAAGTTAGGATTTGTACAAGCGTGTTTAGGAGAACTTATAGATTTAGTTAGTAAGTTATCGGCAAGCTAGAGTTAAGAAAAAGTCATTTGTTTTTTTTACGGATTTAAATAAGAATGTTAATAAAATTTTACAACTAAATAGTTGAATTATTTACAAATATAAAAATTATGAAACGCATATTAAGAAATATTTTGCAATTTTTAAAATATTTGATTATGCTCTAATTGGGCTATTTAGGTTGTAATTCGATTTTACAAATAGCAATAAATTTAACTAAAATTCGAAAAAGACCTCACCTAGTTTTCCAAATTTTCTCTACCATTCAGTATTATTTTCTTCTACAGTTTTACCCTAGACTTTCTATTCCATTATTTATATACACAAGTAGCCTTACCGTTTGCCGGATTCATAAGGATACATTTTAAAATTTTCCGGTTTTCGATTTTTAACTATTAAGTGCGTGCTTTCTTCGCCAGACAGGCATATTCTGGTAGTGACAGGATTCACTCTGGATAAATAGAAGTTTATAAACATCTTCTGAGTATGGAGCTACAGTTTTGATCGACTATACTCAATTATGCGCTACGCACTCGATTTAAGGGTCCACTGAAA
Organism: Rhagoletis pomonella; assembly: GCF_013731165.1. Taxonomy (NCBI): domain Eukaryota; kingdom Metazoa; phylum Arthropoda; class Insecta; order Diptera; family Tephritidae; genus Rhagoletis; species Rhagoletis pomonella. Next base: position 42,639 of record NW_023459509.1, on the reverse strand, counting down.
TAAAAGCATTGAACTAAAACCACAGTTTTTGTTATAACCTTCCTTTTATTAACTCGGGATGTAACTATGTAATATTGATGCGCCTAAAAGATGCAGCGATTTCTATTCTCAAGTTACATACCTGATGACAGTACGAATGGCAATTATAATAGGGAGGTTTAGTTTTTTTTTAAACAATAATTTTTATTATCCACAGTGTTTGTTACTTTTGCTTGGAAAATGTGACTTCTAAAACCTGGCTTAAATATATTTTCAAAACGAATGCCTTATCTAAAATCAGCGGTGTTTTAGAGGTCTGCCAACGGTTGGGAAAGTTGCCAATACTGTATGTGGTTAAGGTAAAGTAAAGTCTAAATTTTAACGCTCTCACCCCCGAGGATTGTTCTATACCCTGTTTTTCATTTTGAAAATTAACAAATATTCAGAGAAAAAAAATTTTAGAAATGGTATAAAATTCTTAAAAATAAAATTTTTTCGATAGGTAAACTCTGCTTCCCTTCAGGAAACTTCATATAATAATACCCATTTGTTTATTTAACCATTTGTTAAGACTAACTATTTTTATGGGAGACCCACAAAAAAAGTTGGTATTAAAAAATTCTAAAATAAATAATTGCGTATTATTATTGAAAGCTTCCTGAAGAGAAACAAAGTTTTCCGATTGTAAAATATTTCAATAATTCTACTACATTTCTATGAAAAATTGTTTTTTCTCCATATAAAATATGTACATGGAATATTTTGAGCGACCTCTAAATATTTTTTAATTTTGAAACAAAGAAGGGGTACCTTTTTTCGGTATAGAACATCCCAGGGTGTGCGAGCATTCGAAATCGGACTTCACTTTTTTCCACATGCATTTTGGACCACCCTAATGTACATAGAAAATCCATGTTTATATGGAAGAAAATGCGCAACACCCTCGACAAAAAAAAAATCTCAAAAATCAACGATAATCTTTAGAGACTTGAAACCTTCACCTTATTAATTTTAAAATTTAATGGGCTACAAAACTGCGTACTAAACATTTTTCTAAGAAATCGAATCGAAGGTAAAAATTTTGATGAACAATTTTTGGTAGTTCTTAGATTTTCCCGAGTTCTATGTGAAATTAAAAAAAAAATATTCTGCTGGTTTTTGCTGTTGAAAGAACTATATTTTTTTTTATAAAAAACTAAGAAAAATTCGGTACGGAAAACATAAACAAGTAAAATCGTCAAAACGTCAGGGTATTCATATTTTTGACGTTGACTGTACGTGTGTGTGTTTATATGAAGCTGGGTGCTGCTAATGATTTTCTTTGTCATTCTGCGAGTCTGGGTATTTCAAACTACCTTATTGTGTTTAGTTTGAGTTATTTTTGGAAATCTCTGAATGCTCGTGTTAATTTATGCTGTAGAATAGGCCTACCAAGAGTAAATCCATCCGAATATATTTTTCCGAAAAAGGTATAAAGGAATTGTAAAAAGTAAAGACATCACCGCCTACTCAAATATCTCCCGAAATACTTTGATAGAGCCTTTTCTCTTACCACTTCTGAGAGAATGATTGATTTAAAATGTGTAACTCAAATAGTTTTTTTTTTTTATTTGTGAGTATGTTTTTATTTGCAAATAATTTTTCCCTTAATGGATAACATTAATAAAGTCGTTTATTCAATACGTTATACTAGTAAAAAATGAAAGTACAGAAATTGGTATTAGATAGTGCGTGTATATAGTAAACTGTTCGAATATAGTAAACTGTATTTAGGCTATTGAAATTTATTTGTGTAATAAAAATTGATAAAAAAAAAACAAGGAAATAAAAAGTAAGAATTTCGTTCGGGACAGTAGAAACGAAAGGCATAGACGTGTTAGTAAAAGACTAAATACAAAAAAAATTATTTTTTTCCAATATGCAATACTAAGTATTAAAAGATTTAAATTTGTATAATTTATAGTGCAATTAGAGAAAATTAATAAATAGAGAGTTCAAGTGTTGTAGAGTGCAACTAAGTGGAGCCTGTTTGTGCGAAATTGTTTCATATACATTTCGATACATTCATACATATTTGCATGTTGTATATATATGTATGTATAAATGTTGCACTTAGTAGGTACATATGTATAGTGTAACTTCATATATGTAAGTGTGATATGTAGTAAATATATGTATTTATGTAGTAAGGAGAAAGAGTGTCTAGTACAATAGTTTTCGCCGCCCTGAAATATAATACAGATCAAAAGTGAGAATCGAAAAATTGGCAATATTTAAATAATAACAAAAAAAAATCAGAATTATTAAAATAAATAAACATAAAATATATATAATTTTGCATAAATAAGTGTGAACACTGAGCATAGAAATCTCAATTGGTGTATTTGAACATATACAAACATACAAACATTAGTATATACAAACAAAAAGGGACCGACATTGAATAATAATGTATAGTACGTGTATTGGGTACTTAAGCACATCTCTTTCGATTGGCCTAGGCAATTTTTTGAATTTGTTTAAACTGATTAATGTTTGGACAAAGATAGGAATGTAATATCCTCTAGTTAGAGAAATACTGCTGGCGCTTTACTTATCATTCAAAGGCGCCACAAACAGCTAACGGTGGCTGAAGACTGCTCGGGTAGTTCACTCGACGCCACCGACTTTTTAGCTGCTAACTGTAACCAACTCATTCAGTATAAACTAGCAGCATTTTTTGCTAGAGATGTCGAACGGAAACCGAATGTATTTGTGTAATTGTTTACTTTCAATTCGACATATGAAACGATTCCAATAAATTAAGGTAAATTTAAATGACATAACATAAAATGTGAAATCTTTTGTATTGCATTTATTTTCTTTGCATCGAATCAACGCAAAAATTGTTTTTGCTCTGGTTGTAATAAACCACTAACTGCAAAATATCTATGCCCTGTTATGTCGAAATTTTGAATTTTTCACAAAGAAATGTTGGCTTGTTAAAAGTAGAAGATTTTCCTTTAATCGGATCGTTAGACTAGATATAATGACATGCAGGCTTATATTGATAGATCCTCGAACCCTTGCTATGTGTCGGTGAAGTTTATAGCAAAGCCATTTATGAATTATGATGAGAAATTTAAATAACTGAACTTAATTTCACAACATGCGAGTTAAAGTTTGAGCGTTTATTTTTAAGGAAAAAATTAAATAGTAGAAAGGAAACTGAAGAATATGTTTTTTTTATAGTTTTTTGCTCCTGTCATGCCTGCCTAATGTATAATATGTATACATACTTTTATTACGTAGAAAAATACCAGAGGTTTGCAGTAGATAACGAGTTTAAAATTTTTTGAATGATATTTGTCTAGTAACCCCGGCTATGTCAACCTTTAGTGCATATAAATCCCCTGGTCCAGATAGCATTTACGCATGCCTGCTGCAGCAGAGAGAGGGAGAGAGAGAGAGAGAGAGAAAGGAATAACTTTCTCAGGAATAAGCCTCTATGTCAGAGTCAACACGTATATCGGGCAGGCAAATCTACTATTGCTGCAATACATAGCCTAACTCAAATTATTGAAAAGGCATTGCGGTATAAACAGATAGCTTTGTGTGCATTCCTCGACATATCAGGTGCTTTCGACAATACGTCTTATGAAGCAATATCGACAGCTATGATGCGAATGGATATTCCTGGCCTTCTAACGGACTGGATGATAAGCATGTTCAAATCCAGAACTATAATAGACGAACTCCTCGAAAAGCTAAATGGCAATGGATTCACGGCATATGGATATGCAGATGACCTAGTAATCTACGTTGTCGGCTGGCATGTTCCAGATTGCAATCTGCGCTCAGATTAACGGAAGACTGGTGTGTTTCAAAGGGATTGTCAATAAACCCGCAGAAGTCCACCGTTGTCCCAT
>NW_023459509.1:18040-33752 GCF_013731165.1 Rhagoletis pomonella | reverse complement strand
ACTGGGATTATTTTTAATGATTCCGCTAAATTCTCATCTTGACAATTTTCACGCAACATTTTCCGCGCCTATCAAGATGCTTATCGCAATATAGCGTGATAAAAGTGCCATTAGCCAAGTGATTCATTATATATATATAAACGAGCGTTTATTCTTGTAAAATATTTAATGTTCCTCTCTATATCAACTCACGTCTTTCTATTTTGCTTTTCACAGCAGAGATAATTGCCCATATCGATGTTGTTGTTTCTCTGCACCTAAGCGGCTTTTCTTATTTTCCCAGCACGCGTCATATTTTATTTCTAATTTGTGTTCTTCTCTTGTTGTAGTCGCATTTTAATTGCATAACGGTGCTTTGTATTGTAAAATTACTAGCTAGTGGTGAAAAATTATATTCTTGTTTAAGATTTTTATACATACAGTCATTGGCAAAAGTATTGCGGCATAGATTATTTTTTACGATATTTAAAATGTTTTGCATGGTAAAATTTTCAAATGTTTTTTTTTTGGGTGAACATAGAGCGATTCTACAAAACACGTAAATCAATATTTCAGACTCTGGGCAAAATTGAAGAAAATTCAGGAAAATTTCATCAAAATTTGTTAGACATTTGGAAAAAATGCGTAAAACCGTTAGCAAAAAAAAAAAAAAACAAAAATCAACAGAATTTTTCAGCCGCTTAAAAATTGCATTTTATTGTACTTAAATTGAAACTTTGATGAAAATTTATTCAAAATTTAAAATTTTGATTTACTTGTTTTTTTTTGTACAACGAGATCTTTATTTATAAAAACTTAACGCAAAAAATTTACTACGAAAATATTTACCATACATAAAATTTGAATACATATCGTAGAAAATCATTGTCAAAATACGTGCCAGTGACTGTAGTTTCTGGTAAATTGATGAAGAAATTTGCTAGCCTATTTTCGATGAAGACAGGCAAGAACCTCAGCATTTCTGGTAAAAGTATTTCTTCCACTTCCATGAATGTACCTAAGCACAAAGTACATACTTAATTAGAATACTGTATTAATTAACAAAAGCCAAGTTCACCATTCGTTTATCTGTATATCGACACCTGAGTGGAAGAACGTTTTCGAACTGGCTGCCGAGATAGGGCGATCTTCCACTCAGGTGTCGATATGTGGATGTAAATGTTGAACTCGGATCATTGGGTCTTTATTTAACCCCTGATATACATACATACAGGTATGAAATTAATTCACTACGCAAAATAAAGACATCGGATAGGGAACGGATGTAAATATGACAAGCTTATTTCCATCTGTGATATATCTTCTTCGCCTACTAGTTCTTTGTCAAGTGCAATAATCAGGCAGTGGCCCGGAACAGTCTTGATAAGGAAGGACATTTCTTTTCTGTGTAAATTTAAGAGCATATCACGTCACATTTATTTGTTTCGTATTATACGGAGACCACAGAAAGAAAGTGGTTTTCAGCATTCACAAATAGAATTGTTTGATCTCTTACATACTGTAAAATGTAAATGTAGCCATGTTTGAACGTGCCTTTTCTCGCCAACCAGTCAGCTACTGCATATAGCCTCATTATTTTGGGACCTATATTAGTTAATTTCTATAACGCTGGTTATCTCATTCAAAAGCACAATGGATTTAGACAATGTGTGAGCCAAACTGAATCTCTATGAACGAAGCTCCTCCAGCATGCTTCGACATGTCTACAATAGCCGAATATCCTGATGTTTCCGGCTTTTTCAATCCTCCCGAATTGTCAAAGTAAATTTGCGTATTGTAAAAGATGGCGAGATATACACCACGGAATTATTACATCAGGCAAGTATTAAGTACTTTGATCCAGATACCGAAACATCACAAAGTTCAAAGTGAACAAAATTGTAATCGTGTTGCATCCAAATGACGAAGAAGGTTCTTGTAATTTATAAGTTTCATTAAGAGACAGCCCTTCCATAGAAATCTACCTCACCTGCATGAACTTATGATCATTCCTCTGATCGGAAAAGTCTCCAGCAAAATATGAAATGATTTAGATAAAGTGAGGGGTTTGTACCAGAGTAAAAGGCTACACCCATCTAGATTAAATAAACACTGCAGAGACCACTGAAGAAGTTGCATTGGCGAGATTGAGTACCATACAACACCATCTCTTCAGTGGGCTAGTAGTAGCTAAAGAGAGACCAAACTTTTTCAGTATTTTGTTGACTATCAAGTAGTTCTAGGAGAATTGGGATAACTGTCAGCCACATAAAATATCACACATTTTCTTGGAGGTGAATATCCAAATTTATTATATGTAAATGACTAGTTTGCCCACACCCGCTTTGCTGAGTGTATGCGATTTCTGTGTGTTATCTCAAGTGTAATATATTTCAATAAAACTCAACATAGCTCAGCCAAGAACATAGGAGATTTTTACATTTTCCTTTCTTTAATCCTCATCAAAATATTTTGAAACTAAAACCATGTAAAACCTCATTCATTGACAATCATATTTCAATTACCTGGTGCTGAATTTCCACTAGGCATTAACGGCTCTATTCTGTATCAGTGATTACTTATAGTCACATTTTTTTATGGGAAAACATATGGAAAATTTTAAATTTGTCAGTAAAAAATGTTTGTCATCGATACAGAATTGGGCTATAAATGACAAAATTTGTAGTGACAGTGTTGGGCATTAAAAAATACCCGTGCCATTGTGCTCATAAAAATAGTCATTATGTCTGTTTCCACATGGCATTTATTAAATGGCATATATTTTTTGTATCGCAATACCTACTGTAAATTGCCATAATTCGCTTAATTCCAGTTTAATTTGAATTTTTAAACGGGCGGCAACCCTCTTAAATGAAGTTTAGAAAATTAGAATTTTCAAAAGCATTTCGATTGTTATACTATAGATTGTTAAACTGTGTATTATTTAATTAATTTCGGCGTTTGAATAGTTGGCAACCCTCTTCAAAATATTTTAAACCCAGATAAAATCTTTTTATCCCTATTTCGTCTGACACCCATATTGTTCTACATATTTTAATTAGATACCTAATTTCTCTAATTCAAGGTGAATTTAATTTTTTTTAACCAGGTGGCAACCTTCCTGCGTGTTGTTTAGGAATAAATTCTTTTAAATTCCATTTCGATTGATATCCATTTTGAATAATTCATTGTACTTGTTATATAATTTGAATTGAACTTAATTTGTCAACAGGTGGCAACCTTCCCTCATCTAATTTAGAAACAAAGCAGTTTCAAACGCATTCCGATTGATACCCATTTTGAAATAATTTATTTAACATAAGAAAGAATTTGAATTGAAATTAATTTTGTAACATGTGGCAACCTCTTTCATGTTCTAGCCTAGCTGCAAACCTTCTCCTCGCCGTTTACACAATCTGACGGCGACAACATAGAGTTTACCGATGTCTAACTTTAGGCAACTTTATTTTATATCTATATACAACGTCCTATAAAAAATGATCTGACCTTCGGAACCGACATGCAATTGAAGACTCTTTCCATAGAAATATACCGGCATAATATCCATATTTTAAAATGCCCCTTAACTCTCACACTAACCCTAAACGAAGGCAATGCATATACTCGTACATATTTATGTAGTCCGAAGCCTACAAAGTTATCAAATTAATTTATTGAAGTTTTAAGATGTCGGATAACAGCCACACTTGTGAACTTAATAAAATTGCAACTTGTTGCAAAATGGCCAAACGATGGTGTGGCCATTAGTGTTGCGGCAATAAACTTTAGCCAATTCATTCATAATGCAGCAGCAATAGACTAGATTAATGAATTTGCGGCAAGCGAGCAAGGTGTGCGCAAACACATACACCCACATACATATATGGATGTACATGCCCGTACTTACATATTCCTACCAACTTCCACCAACATTCTAGAGGCGTGCATTGAGGAAGCAAATTTAAATTTATGTATGTATGAATACAAAGTGCAGAGAAGAATGCAAGTGTACGTAGAAAACTAATTCTATCGGACACTTGCCCAGAACTTAAATGGCCAAAGCCACCGCCAACAACAACAACAAAACATGCTATCGGCATGATGAAGAGACGACGAGGCTTTGAAGCGTTTTGAACCAGAAGTCGTTTAGCGCGTAGGCATGCAAAAATGGATTGTACTCAGACACTGGCAGGTCGCTCAAGTTGCTCGTTGCTCGTTGCTTATTGCTGCTTAGTTGATAGTTGCCACCAGAAAAGCAAGCAGTCAGTCAATCCGTTTGCCCATCGGTCCATTCATCCGCCCGTCGTCCGCGCGCCAGTGATGCAACGAAGCGTGGCAGGCAACATGCACTCCTTCTCAGCCAAAGCAACAAGCTGCAAGCAGTTTTATGTACTGAACATAATGAAGGCATTGTGCTGGAGCACCAAGCGTGCAAAGGCGATTGCAATGTTATAAGAAAGAGCTACCTACATACATACATACACTTCGTTCTGGGAAGTGATGGTGCTGACGATGCTGCCGCAGACTTTGATGATGACTTACAAGTTTGGCTACTAAACGCAACTGGCAGCTTAAATGTACACTTTCTGACACACTATACACTTATATACATACATATGTACATACATCCGTACGCATTTGGTACACGTTGGTACATAAATGGGCATGTAGAACTTGCGCTTAATGTGGCAATGGCCATGCACTTGCCACATGCAGCACAGCTTGCAACTTGCCAAAAGTAGTAGTAAACAGTAAGCAGCTGCTAGTCAATTGCCACCCCATTTGGTCAAGTGCATGGCAATGTACATATATGTATATGTATTGTTTTCAGTGAGTGTTCTGTTCTTGCATCAAAGGAATGCCAAGTGTTTTGTTGGTGTGCGCGCGTAATTGTAGCCTCTATAGCATTGTGAAGAAGGCTTCAGCATGCTGAGATTGTTTGGCTGCTTGACGGCCTGAATAGCTGGATGCCCGGCTGTCGGACGGTCTGCTGGGTTGCCTTGTTGCTTGGATTGGCTGGCTTGGCTTTTAACGGTGCAGCAGTTTATGGGTAGTTGCGCATTTTACAATTTAGTCATTATTCTCACAAAAGTTAACTGTAATAAGCTGCATCTTGTATTTCGTACCACTGTAGCCTTGCCTCCATTCCAGCACCATACACCCCCCACCCCCCCCTCGTGTGACCACAGCTGTGCAAAGACCCGGCAACATTTTAATTGCTTTTGTAATTTAACTTTTCATTGAGATGCTTTTAAATGGGTTAAGATTTAAGATGGTTTCATAAAATTTTGTTTGTATGTAAATATGAACAATAGAAACGAGCAATTAAATGTTGTATGCGAAAATAATGGCATACAAAGTAAAATGGGAAGAGAAAGATATACATATGTATGTAGATACGTTCATTAGTAATAATTTTGTTTGAGTGAAAACTCGGTTGCCGGCAGAAAGCCGTGCAATTTTGCTGGTTATTGAGATTTCAAAAAAATATCTTAGAAATTGTTTATTATATTCGTTATCAATCTCGATTCAAATTTCGATTGTTATCGATAACATTTATAATCGCTTTCTATTAATATCGACGTATTGATATCATATATTAATTATTAAAAATTTCAAAACTTTGTACAAAAATTCAGAAAATTCGATAAAGTCTTACCAAAATTTGTGGTTTTTAATTAGATTTCTTTGGAACATTCTGTGTGTGCAGCCTTGTAACCCATTCAATTTAAATACAATAAAGTGAAGCTAGGACTGGTAGATGTTGCTCATTTTCTCCATACAAAAAATTGGCGTACGAACAAAGAATTGCCAAAAATCAACGGTAAGTCCTGGCTGCTTCAAATTCGCACTTTATTATACTAAAATTGGATGGACTACAAACCTGCATTACTATTCTAAAAAATCTGATTAAAAAGTTTCCAATTTTGATAAACATTGTTTATAATTCTCGAATTTTTATAAATGTTCTACAAAGTTTGAAATTTTGATTTACATTTTTTTTAGGGAGTAAACTATATTTTCATAAAAAAAAAATATTATAAAATTTTTTTACACAAAGAAAATAAGTCAAAACCTGCTAAAAAATGTCTCTTACCTATTTACATTCTCGCCACCGTATATCGGAAATTTCGAAAAGAAAAATTAAAAAAAAAATTCAAAATAACTACTTTCTTATCGCAGATAGATCATTACTGCCGGAGTTGCATACATATTTAATTGCCAGCAGATTTTCCTTTTCCAGCACCAGCTCCATGTTTGCCTATAACAACTACCATATTAGCCACCACTGAACGCTTCTTCTATTTCTCTTCGTTTTCCAATTCCATTTAAAATACATTTAACTTTTGTCGCTGCTAGCTTACACGTAATTGATATGCTTGGCTAAAACTATACGAAATACTAGCTACCCAACTTCACGCTGCCTCCTATGAAACTCTCCACCCCCGATCGCCAGCTAAATTTGCTAACTGCTAGCAGACGAAGTTTGTAGTTATTTTTGCAGTTAAATATTGCTTATTTTTCTATGAATGTAGTATAGCTCTTCGCATGTATGCCTCATGCATGGCACATACTGCTACAATGTACCAAGATCAAGATCAGTCGTAAACGCGCCAAACGGAGCGTCACAATTGGGGGCCACGTCTACACAACACTTTGGTTTTCAATTGCATGTGAGCTTTAAATTAATTACGAAATTGGCAGTTTAGCGTGAATACGTAAATATTTATGTACATAGGTATAAGATGGTTGAAAGGGGCAAACATTTCTACATAAGTGCAAATGTATGTATGTATGTGTATATGCATGCTCCTTATATGGAAATAATGACTAGTTTTTACGAATCACGACAGCGACAGATCTTTTCAGCTTTCTGGCAAGCCTGCATAATGGAACCCATCATGGAAATATAAAATATGTTCAAGTTCGCCATGCAGCAACGGGAGGAGGACTGGAGAAAAGCTTAGAAAATTTAGTTCTGGGGAAAAAATGAATTTCTGCTGGGATTAAGCTAATCACTAACAATAAGCAAAGCATTGTCTTTAGATCGTTATGAGATAAGTTTCAACTGTTTACGTGGGCTCGAACGTAAGAAAAACCAAACATAGCTTGCACAGTCCATTCAAGTAATTTTTAGACTCAATTGAAGACCATCAGTATTTACGACGGACGACTAAAGCGATGCTCTCAGACACTACCATTAGAAACCAAATATTGAAATAGCGTATCGCCTACCACCGTTTGCACATTTTTCATGTCCCATCCGGTATATCTATGTAAGTCATTTTTTAAGAGATTTCCATTTGAGTTTTCATGCGAGTTTTTGAATATGTGTAGCGAGAACTAGAAAATATAATAAGAACAGACCAAAAGTATGAAGTAGCGCAAAATGTCCCTCTTAAGAATTATAAAGAAAAAGGTGTTAATATTACATATTACCTCGTTACATTTTGAAATACATAAAATGAAATATGTTATTTAGAAAAAAATATGATTGAAAACGAGTTCTACTGATGAAGGCAATGAGACATAACAGCTTAAGCTTTTAAGGGCTTCCTTGCTTTGGTCACTTGTGAATGACCTCTTAATCAGACTACACGAGTATGATTATAGTTACGGGAAAATTCGGCAGAACTGAGTCTGACATCACTTGCGCAGCTCTTCGCGTGGTCCCAAACTGGTGTGCCAATGAGGGCCTCAGCTTAAATCCTCGGAAGGCTTTTCTGATACCGTTTAAAACAAGGAATAAACCAAACCTTGGTTAGGTCACTCTTGGAGGGACAGTACTTGAATACTCCGATGAGGTCGAATATCTGGGTATAACGGTAGATAGGAGACTTAATTGGAATTCCCATCTTGAGAGATCGGTTGCTAAAGCCACGCGGGCCATGTGGGCCTGCAGGAGACTTTTTGGTAGGAAATGCGATTTGGGCTCAAGACTGATTGAGTGGCTATACCGTATGATCGTCCATCTGATTGTGTCTTATGCATCCATAGCATGTTGGGAGCAGACAATGCAAAATTGCCATAGTTCGCCTTAACAAACTGCAAAGATTGGCATGTCCATCCGTCACTGGACCTATAAGAATGTGTTCAAATGCGGCTCTAGAGTCGCTCCTGGGATGGACTCCTCTCCATATTTTTATCCAGGAAGCAGCAGCAACGAGGAAGCTGCAACTTCGACTATCTAAAGAAGCTTAATTCAGGTATTCTTGGGAAGATACCAGGGTTGAGATATATGCGGAATCTCTGATTCTTTAACTATAGAGATCTGCTTTGGCAGAAAATTCCAAGTGATTATCTCCGACCGCGAACATTGGGCAAATGGGCTCCCTGTACTTGATCTCCTATACGTACACTGGTACTCAGACGGTTCAAGGATGGAGGACAGTGCGGATGCAGGTATCTTTGGATCTAGCACCAAACTTGCGATTCCAATGGGCAAATGGCACACGGTGTTTCAGGCTGAAATAGTCGCAATCTTAAACTGCGCAAAATTAAACCCTCTGGTGATATATCCATTCTTAATATATCCAGACTTGAAAGGTTCGAACGAGTTTATTGCCCCTGCCATTTAGCAGGGCGAAAGTGGTTTCTCCCGGGGATGCGTTACAAGGAAAATTGGTCTGACTCCTCACCGCCTTAGAGTTCAGTTTCCTGCCTCGTCCCTCCAAGTAAATAAAGAAATATCTATAGTACCAAGAAAGGTTCGCTGAGTCAATTTATGTGTTCAGACGCTCACAGCGGGAACTTAATAACGAATATTAAAAAAAAAGAATGATCGAAATTCGTAGGGATTTGAAGAGTAGACGGCTTTTTTGGCACAAAGTAATGTTTTTCCCACTGTGCGGCATTGGTGGATATGATCTGCTTTTAATTCTAGCGGCAGTCTAAGCTCTGTTAAGAAATATCTTAGCTAACACTTCTTAGTACTGTTCAAGTGCTATGCAATTTTCCAGGCGTATTTACAAAGATCGATTTGTTTTTTTTTTTTTTTTACCGAAGGAATCCCAGCGTGAATAAACAATGAGTTTTAACGCCTAGGAATAAAAAATAGAAGAATTTTTCTTAAAGCAGCACCTTATCGGTGGGTTGTCATAAGTCGCTGGTTAAAGAGCAGGGTACTTTTTGTTACTAGCAAAATATTTAATTTCTGTTACTTTCCACCTCTCACATGCAATCATTGAAATCTCCTACGAAATAATCTACAGAGCTACTTGTTTCTAATGCTAATATCTGGAGCGCTTTTACTTTCCCATTAGTACAATTGGCTCACATCAAATACCCATACATACTTTCTACTTTCCCTATATTTATATTTGCAAATATTTTGCTAGGCGTCAAGTTTAATTGGGCCGCACCTAAGTGGGTATCTAAAAAAAATGATTTCAACAATCTTCGTCATTTGTATTTCTTCAGTTTTTTACCAATTGCGCTGTTGTTTACAATCGCATCAAATTGTTGACAGGAAGTAAAAACAATACACCAACACAGTTTTTGTTTTTGTTTTGCTACAATCATATTTTTTTTGCAATTTTATATTAGTAAAAACGGCAAATGTTTGTTGCATGGAAGTTGCTGCGACACAAATAAAGCAAAATTAAGTAAAAGTCAAAGCGAAATTATGCGCAGACGCAGCCGCAATGGCAATGATAGCGACGGTGGAGAAGCTAAATGATAAACAAGATAATTGCACTATTTCATAGAAAATTATGTTGCAAGTTTAACTACTTATCTACATGGTAAAAGTTGGCAATCGACGTGCCACATATACATACATATGTATGTATGCATGTAAATAGTTAGCAAAAACAGCGATGCGGTGCCGCATTATTTAGGCTAGGAAGGCAATTGTGTGTGGAAAGTATTTATGTTGAGGTATATACAATAAATGTACATGCAGACATACATATATATAAATTAGACTGCATCACTCCCCATACAAAAAAAAAATTGGTACTATTTTTCCATTGGAATTATAAAATCTATTATATTTTAAGACGTCCACCAAAATATTTCGGAAAAATATTAAGATTTAAGTGAGCTGGACCGATTTGAAAATACCTCCAAAAATTTAGTTTTTTATGAATAAAAATAGTTTCTTAAAGGTTTTATTCAAAAAAGCACCTCAAATGACAAAACGCTTTAAGCTTAAAATATTTCCATAAAAATATTTAAAAAAAATTTAAAAAAAATTTTGGACAGAATCGTAATGATGAAATTTTTGATGCTGTTTTTTAACTTTTTTCAAAGATTGGTATAGGAAAAACTTGAATAACTGAACCTAAACTCTTCCGATTTAGACTTAAGAGGTGTCATTGGAAAGGTATTTTCTCATCCTTTCTATTTCTTTGCTAATAAACTCATTCAAAGGATGGAAAAGAAAGGTAGGATGAACGAACGTCATTCAAAGTTGAATTAAGATGTGTTGGTATTCGAAAAAACAAGATGGGATGCGAATGACGTTTTTTTGGCCAGAAATAAAAACAGTGTGAAAATACCTTTCTATTGAGATCCCATAAGTCTAAATCAGAACATTTTTGGCCCAGTTATTCAAGTTTTTCGTAAACCAATCTTTGAAAAAAGTAAAAAAACAGCATCAAAAATCTCATTTTACGATTCCGCTGAAAAGATTTTTAAATATTTTTATGCAGATTTTTAAAGCCTAATCTACTTTGTCATCTGAGGAGACTTTTTTCAAAAAGTTCTTTAAGAAACTATTTTCATTCATAAAAAACCTAATTTTTGGAGGTATTTTCAAATCGGTCCAGCTCGCTTAAATCTTAATATTTTCTCGAAATATTTTGGTGGACGTCTTAAAATATAATAAATTATGTAATCCCGGCGGAAAACCCGCAACTTTTTTTGGTGATGCAGTCTAATATACATATGTCCATGGAGGCGTGAATGTCACTGTGTTGCAAACCTTTTCCATTGACACCAAATTACCATTCCACTGCAAGGTGGAACGTAAAACAATTGCTTTGACACCATTTTGAGTGCAATAATCAAATTTTTATGGCAAATTTAAAAGTTAAGCAATTTTGTTTTTCCTCTCAATTAAGGATTTCTATAAACGTTTATGGCAAAAAAATTATACGAGATTGCAAAATACATTTCATATGCCACTGCATTTTAATACATTAATGCATTGCAACTTCACAGCAATAATTGCAGGTCGACCTAAAAACACAAATAACAAATGAATTGCAAACACCTAATTACCAAAAGCAATATAATTTTGCAAATTTAATATTTATTGAAATGCCAATGCATATTCACCACTTTTATTATACGCCAAGTTTTAAATGCAGCTTTTCTTATTTAAATTATTGTTTGTCTATCCAAGCCGCACAAAGCGCTACACAACAAAAATACCCAAATTAGCGTAAGAATTGAGGAAGTGAATTGGCATAGTTTCAAAAGAAATATTTAAACGAACTTGAACTATTTTATTTTTCATCGAAAATACATATTATGAATGTACATTAGGGCGGCCCATCACACCACCGGAATTATGAGGCTTATTATACATATATAGCCTAAGACTTTCGTCACAATGGGCCGTAAGCACAAAACCTAAGCAAATGTTTTTTCTTAAAATTTCTGACCTTTTATTCAATTTGCTCAAATAAATTTGAGTTAAAGGCATGCAATTTTAGGAAAAAGCAATTGCTTAGTTTTTATGCATACGGCACAATGTTTCGGAAAAATATTAAGATTTACCTGAGCTGGACCGATTTAAAAATATCTCCAAAAATCTCATTAGTTTGATTCCGTGGTTAAAATTTTTAAACCTTTTTATGCGGACTTTTTAAGAAGACTTTCTTCATTTGAGTTGATTTTTTGGAAAAAATATTTGTTTTTTAATAAAAGTTGGATTTTTTGAGTTATCTTCAATTCGGTACAGCGGACGTAAATTTTAATATCCATCCGAAGTTTTTGGTGGAAGTATTAGAATATGATAAGTTTTATAATGGCAATGGAAAAACAGTACCAAGTTTTTTTTGTGTATAGGCAGCGATGCACCCTAATGTACATACGTTATTTCAGTACATTTTACGAACAATGCTACGTTTTTTTCAATGCAGTGGAGTAACAGAAATAAGGGGTAAAGAATCTGTTACCACCTATTTATATACTTAACACAAATAGATTCGGCTACGACCTTTTAATATTGCCACTAGAAGTTATTCTTCCATTAAAATTCATGGAGGGATCGAACAATAAACGGAACGGTTACCTTTTAATAAACTCCAATGGTTGGTTTTACGATCGTTCACAGGATTAATGAGAACGTGTTCAACTGTGGCCATAGAAACGAGATCGTAGACAAACTGGCGAAAAAGAGGCTTGGGATTCGGAAGCAATTTCTGAACTGAGTTGGTCATACTCTAGACTTCCATTGGCCGAATAGATAAACTTATACCGCAACAAATATTGGCGAGCATTAGGGTATCTTAGACAGGCTAGGTTCTTTGTTTATAATTTAGCTAGCAGGAATCGATCTAATGTAGAGTTGCACTTCGCCTTTATATCGAAGGCTTGAAGGCGATATCTATCGCAGCACATTCTGAAATTTGAAATCGTGCGCAGTTTTTTAGATACGTGGACCTAGTCTTGAAATTTGAGAGTGATAAATCCTTATCATAGGGATCAAAAATATCTCCAAAGTAGCAGCGTTGCTTTCTTAAACAATGCTTTCCATATACATCTACAAAATGTTATCCCTTAGGATAGTAGTGTAAGGTTGCCACTTATTTTCGATTCTCCACAATTTATCTAAATCATCGCAATATGGATATCAAATGAAAAGAATTGTTGAGAACTTTGCTCAGAAAATATCTTCTTTCCAGCAGGGTTGCCACGCTTCTATGTAATACAAATTTGTATTTTGTTAATTTCAATCAGCATTTTTTTTTGTGTACACAGTATATAACGCTCAAAATATGTACCATTCATTCCAGCGTATTTCGGAACAGGATTGCCACCAAAATTTTGGAGTAAGAAATTTACTTAATAGATATCGAAATCCAATTTTTTTATTTCCAAAATATATTTTTTTAAAGCTATCAAAATCTTGAAAACTTTAAAAAGTATATGAACTCCGGGCAAATTTACTTAGGCGTCTAATCAGTTCTACATCACAGCCAGCTCAGACCTTTAAAAGTAAGCAACTATTACAAATGCTTAATTTCTTTACTTTTATTTATTGTTTATACATTTTAAACAGAAAAACACGTTTCTTTTCCCATCATTTCGTCGCACAAACAGACGACAGTTTTACTTGAAATATCAACGCTTGTCTTTAGCAAAGAGAAACGAGTTGCACTTTCACACCACTGCGGCAGTGAATGTCACGTTTCAATCCATTGTTGACAAAGTTATGACTGACAGCTGTGAAAACTTATGAGAAGGTAAGCGCTGGCAGATTGTTGTGGTGGATCAGCGGTCAATATGGCGGAGGCACACAGACTGCTCCGCGAAAGTACGTACATATGTATGTACGCAGTATACATATATTTATTGTAAGGTAAATAAAGAGTATTTAAGTGGCAAACAAGAATTGATAATGCACTAACAATAACAACGTATGACCAGTGGACAACAAATAAAAAGTGCAATTTAATATTAATGCGGCAGCATCAGCGGCATGGCCAACTGGCGGAGCGACGAATTGACGACGTGTTGCAACATTCCTGCATGCAGCAAGAAAATGAAAGAAACTAAAGAAACGCGCGAGTGGAAGGCACACAATCAAGCTAGCGGTGTGGTGCAGTGGGGCGTGGCACAGACCATAATCATTTTCATTTTCATCAGAAAACAATAACAACCATCAGCAGCGATTGCAGTGAATGTGTTGATTGATGGACAT
Organism: Rhagoletis pomonella; assembly: GCF_013731165.1. Lineage (NCBI taxonomy): Eukaryota > Metazoa > Arthropoda > Insecta > Diptera > Tephritidae > Rhagoletis > Rhagoletis pomonella. The sequence goes on along the minus strand of NW_023459509.1, from coordinate 19,897 downwards.
GCAGGCATGGATAGGAGGCAAACAACAACAGCCGCATACAAAAAAGGAAAAGTGCAAGTGGACAACAACAAGCGCAAAATAATTATGCACACAACAATAACAACGAAAAATAGCAGCGATAATTCGTGGTGCATGTGTATGAAAAAATATATACATAGGTATTGTAAGTGTATCATTATATTCACCGCACATAACTAAAAGAGAAAATGAGGAAAAAGTCAAGTGAAGCGCGGCAAAGTTACAGCTAACAGCTAGCCAGCCGGTAACTGCAAGACCATTAGAGCATTCCGGTGGCAGCAAAGCGTCAATTGGCCGTATAGCCTCAGCCCCAGCTACAGCAGCAGCAGTGGTGGCTGGAAAAAGTGGTGAATTTTAATTTTTGTGCAACATGCAACAGCGACCAATGACTGGCAAAAACTTACCAACTCGCGATATCCAAAGAGTGATTGAGAGTAAAGACAATAATAACACAAACAACAGCAACAGAAATTGTTGAGGCCACTAATGTTGTCCACTTTCAGTTGCTGCTGCGCCTGTGGTGAGGCATCTGCTGGTCGGCCGAAAAGCAGGCGGGTAGGGAGTGAGAAAGATAATGCAACTAATTAGAATTGATTAGAAAGAGTAAGTAAACTTATCATGTATGTATGTAAGTGTGAAGCATGAAATGAGAGAAGTAAGCTGAAGAGAGAAATGCGCGCTTCATGGCTGAAACCGATTAGCCGCTTGGGGAATTAATTATTAAGTAGAAGTCCGCTATAGAAAACATTTAGTGGTTAAAATGTTTTAAGACATGAGGTCAATTAAATTGAGGAAGCATTGGTATAGTGAGCCACAACGAGTAAGCAGTAAACAAGTATGAATTAACCTATTTATGTAAATCGACTGTCGTGGCCGAGTAGATAGAGATGATGATTACCGTTGCGAGGACTCAGATTTCTTTACTCTATTTAGAAAATAATTAATTTTTCCATAAAAATCGCAGAGAGGAACGACTGGTAAGCTGGCATAACAGATCTAGGAACGGTGACTTTATAAACGGCTAAACGCCATAAAGGAGATCGCTCGGTGGCTCATAACCTCCGCCCCTCGAGAACAGCATATCGCTATTTATTCTGACTGACAGGCAGCTATTAAATCTCTAAAATCTGGCAAAACAACGTTCAAAGTAGCCATGGTATGCAGAAGGATTATCAGCCTGTTGGCATCAAAATGCTCCGCGATGTTGTATGACTTCACGGACACAGGGAAATTCCTGGCTACTACATAGCCGACGACCTGACAAAGAGGGGGACGGAACGTGTCTGAAGTTAATTCTGTTCAAGGACCGGGCATAACCCTATTATCCTGCAGACAGAGGGTAAAGGCATAACTCATCGAGAAAGCAAATACCAGGTGGGCTGTTGAAACCACCAGCCATACCACAAGCCAAATTTGGCCAAAAATTTATGTAAAGCATTCCGTGGCTATCAACCGGCTGGATCGCTTTTCTCTTAGGTTGGTAATCGGGGTAATCACCGGACACTGCCTGATGGGCACGCACGGAAAATGTCTGGTCGCCACAACCAACGGCCTTAGCCGTAGCTGCAGAGACGGGGAAGGGGTGGAGAGTATCGAACATTATCTCTGCCACTGTCCTGCACTAGCCAAAACGCAGCAAATATTTTTATGACTGTTTAACCGACCTCTCGCACTCGGTGTTTTAACTATTAAGTGAGGGAAATGACCTTACCTTACCTATCCTAACATACCCCAAGAGAGGACTGCTAAGGTTAAATTTTTGGAATCGATGCCTTACGGGGGAGGGGGTGTTTTCTCTGGCTCTTCTCACAGCGAACGCTGGGTGAGGTGGCTAAGTCC
>NW_023459509.1:0-17640 GCF_013731165.1 Rhagoletis pomonella | reverse complement strand
TTTTTTGATTTGCGATCGAAGACACACCCAAAAGAAATTTACGGAATAATAAAAAAGTAGCCACTTTGTTCGTAACACGACATACATGCAGACAAACATATTTAGCCAAAAGTAAAATAACAAAATAATAATTTAAATGCTAAAAAGGCGTGCTAGTCATGGCCAACAGCTAAATTTGGAGAATAGCAAAGTAAAAGCAAAAAAAAAAAATCGAACCTTTTTATTCACATTAGCAGATTTTACATTAACATACATCCATACCAAAAATATAGCATTTATTTTTTATTTTTTCCCCCGTTTTGGTCACACAATTTGCGCTTTTGGGCTGGGATTATTAAGCCGATAGAGCAATTAGCGCAGCTTAGACGCGCATACATATGTACAGGTGTCTTGCCATATTTTGGGAATCTATGTACCTATGTATATTAGGCTGCATCGCGCTCAATAAAAAAAAATCGCTAGTATTTTTTCACCGGAATTATAAAATTTATAATATTTTAACACTTCCTCCAAAATATATTGGCAAAATATAAAAATTTACGTGAGCTGCACCGATTTGAAAATACCTCCAAAAATCAAGTTTTGCATAAATAAAATTAGTTTTTAAGAATATTTTTGCCAAAGAACACCTCAGACTATAGCAGGGTTTAAATTTAAAAGTCCGCATACAATTTTTTTTTTAATTTTATTATTGAAATCAAAATAATGAGATTATTGGATGTATTTTCAAATCCATCCAGTTTACGTAAATTTTGGTATTTTCCTGAAATTTATTGGCGGAGGTCTTAAAATATAATAAATTTGATATTCCCGATGGAAAAACTGCAACCTTTTTTTTGTTGAGGCATCCTAATGTATATGTACATATATTTATGCTTATATATCTGCTTAAAGGGAGCAATATTTTAGAAATGTGCTGCCACGGGGAATTCCCCGCAGCACAGTTTTTTTTAAGAAATCCTTTCATTTTTATAATCTTTGAGTAGATATTTTCGCACGTTTTTTCATCTTCCTGCATAAAAAAGTATTTAGCAGACATGTATTTCTGCCTCATACCTACCAACTGTTCGCTCGTCAATGCGCCCACCTGCCTTCTTGGCCACTTGCATACGCGTTTTGCGGCGACAACAGAAAACCTACACCAACCGAACTTGCACTGTGCCGAAATGCGTATGCTATGCATCACCACGCTAACCCTACATATTTTGTATGTGTAAATATGTATGTATGTACGTCAATCAACCGCTTAACCACACTGCGGTTAGCAGCATAAAACAGCTGAAAATACAAAACTTGACGGGCAAGTCAAGTCAACACAAAACATCGTTACACAGCTTGATTTGGCTAAAATTCAGGGAGTGTGTAAGCATGAAGTTATGTTTGTAAACATGTATGTAGTATGTGCATATGTATGCACGTTAAAACCGCTGTTTGAGTTGACTGTGGCATTGCATATTTTACCAGTTGCAGGCCAATGAAATTGGTATCAACAAGTTGCCAAGTAGCCAAATTTACAGTGTCTGCTGCATACTTACGTCTGCACATGTATATGTATGTATATGCTAAAGATACATACTTATATATTATGTATATTGTTGTATATTCTCTAGCTTTATACTTGAGTACGTTTGTTTTATGCGAATTTTTTTCAAGCATTTTTTCTTGACTTTTGCTGGATTTTGCAGTTTTTCTTGATTTTCAAAAGCTTTTGGCTCATAAATCGTAAATGGCTTAGCTATTCATTGTTTAGATACCGGAGCGCATACTCAAATGTCTTTTGACATTAAATACGATTATTGTTTAGCAAGTGAAGCGGATATTTCCTCTGCTATTTAAAGGTTAAAGCCATCATGACTACTCAAGCAGTTTTGGCTACATGAAAAACTAAAAAATAAGTAGTGTTGTTCCGATATGAGTAACTACGAGTAAATACTCGATATTTGTTTCAAGTACTGAGTATTTTTTGGTGGGTGTTGAGTGCGCCGTTAAATTATTACTTGCTTTTCCATAAATCAGAATTTTGATTCTGGCAAATATATAAATCATGGTGTTGTGCTTTTGGCAACAGGTTCTTATCGGAGCTTGGCACCAGTGATAGTTAAGATGAACAACCTACGTCCAATCCTCAACTTGTATGAAGTAAATGAAGTGATTTGGCGGTAACACTGATCAGTTGGAGAACGGATTTCGATAGATGGCGCGTGTTGGCTAATCTCACCAAACATTTAGGCTAGTTATCGATTATAGAATGATTGTAGAACTAGCCACATTCTCCAATCTCAAACGTTAAAGAGCGACTCGAAAAACTATCGAGAATCATAGCGATCTCAACAAAAATGGGACATAGTTCTCGACTCGATAAAATATTAATTCTCTAATCGAATTCTAATGTTGATCTCTGATGGAATTTCAAACTGCTGTTTTGCTTTATTAAATAAAACTCTTTGTAAAATTTGTATTAAATGTATTTGCAATAAAATAGTGAAATATTTGAACTTAAAAATAATTTATGATTCGTTCATTTGGAATATTGCTTATTTACATTTATTTGAATTTGCGTTCTCTAACTTTGACAACGATTAGAGAATTACCCTAGTTATCTGGAAATGAGAATACTTAAACTTTCAGGCTTTGCAAGATTTACGGCATGGCATCTCTTTGGGTAGGCTTTGGCCGGAAGTGCTTGAACAAGCTTGCGGCAACTCTTTTGATAGGTTTTGGTCCGAAAATACTCTATATAATTCTGTTTTCTTCACATGACACATGTAGCATCGCTGCGGCGGCAGAAAAGGTTTTATTCAAATTATCAGAATTTTTTAATACATGCTCGTAGCTTTGGTTTTATATTAGTTTCACAGAATGTGACAATGAGTTCGATACTAGCAAATATCGAGTAATTCTCTCCGATACATCTGTAGCATCGATACTTTCCTTCGACATTTTTAAAGAGTACAGGAATCGAGTACATGGCCGCATTGAAACAACACTACGAAGACCGAGCGTTTTGATAACAAACGACAGGTTGACTACCCATCACGTGATATTTTCAATCTATTATTCGTCAAAATTTTGAACACTGCAGAACTAAAATATTAATGTACAATTTTTATAGCAGCATAACGATATCGACATAATCGGCTTCAAACTACGCGCGATTTGTTCTGCCTTCTTGAAATGCTTGGGTCTGGGGAGTAGCTAGGGCAAAAAGAAGTACTTCTAGTCAACGAATAAGCAGTTAGCGCATGCGCATCTAGGCAGCAACGCCACTAGCAAGGGCTATAGCTATGGGAAAATAGAGATCTTCGTTTACATAAAGCATTCCTTTATCTTATTCTACTTATAATTTAAATATTTTAATAAAAGTCAAACACGTATTTAGGTTAAGCCAACCACTGTCGTTACCAGGCCCACGAACACTATTTCCGTGAGTTAGGCGCATGACCGCACTTAATGCGTTAATGTATGGATATCTATGTAAAATATTCCACTAAAGGCCTTACAAAAGTATTCGGTGGTATTTATTTCTTTTATAGGTAATATGTGTCGCTACATGTAACCAAATATGCGTGGTGGCGTGGCCAAAACAGCTCAACACTTTTATGTTGCGTCTAACGGCAGATAAAATGGTAAGACAAATATGTAGATACTCGTACATACATAGTACATATGTATATGTGAGTGTAAGCTCGAAAACAAAATAAAAGTGGTAAATGATCCAAACGGTAGTTTTTATTTGAATAAAATCCGAATACAGTTAACTATTTAAAATAAAGCAAGAGAGAACAAAGAATACTACAACGAAGTTAAATGAACAAAACCAAACGTAATTGCGCTTCAAGAGCGTTGCATGCACCAACTGACTTAACTACTACTGACCAGTGTTGCCAGAACTTTTTGGGCCGACCGGCTAGATTGGCAAAAAAAAGCGGCTAAAAACGGCTAAAATGTTTTAGTGAAATTTCACATGCTTTATTTAAATAAATCGCAAGAAACGAAAGACTAGTTAACACCATTAATTTATATCGAGTGTATATTCCTCATCATCAAATGAATCACTATTGTATATATAACCTGAATTCATTAATTTTAAGAGATCGTCATCTACAGTAAAATTATGGCAGCATTTTTCTTCACGTTTTAAACCGTATCTTATATATAAAATAGCGTTTAACGTTTTAACGCACATTGGATTTCTTTGCTTAGTTTTTATTATATTCATTGAACTAAATATTCGCTCTACTTCTGCATTACTTATAGGGAAAACAAGAAAACTAGGTTGCAAAGGTCAGCAAAAGGGTTTTCTCCTAGGGCATTTCGAAATTGATAAACTTCGGCCCAAAATTTTACAGTTGAGTCTAAATTACTCCAGGTATGTAACGTTAACCGTTGCCATTGCATCTCTATGGATGTTTTTTTGTCGGCATTATATTTGTGTTTTTGTTGCTGTAGTTGAACAAATACTTTTGGTTTATTTACTCTTAATGCATTTCCAACCGAAAAAAGTCAATTTTTTTTAGTGTGGCAATATTTGTAGGGAGGCGTTGGCGTAATTCCTTTATTAAACTGATAATAAAATAGCGACCATTTTCTCGAATTATTTTCTCGGCTTCGTGGTCAAAAGCATTTGTGCTTACTTTTGTTTTTAAATACTCTTCAAAACTGTGATAAAACTGAGGAAATGGAGCAAGGTATGGTTCCAACGGGGAGCATATAGGATCAAATGTGTCCGCGCTAATAACCACTAGGGAGCATAGATGCGAAAGTAAAACATTGAGTTCATTAAAAATCTTCATTGGGTCTGCATTATTGCTTTCGAACAACTTGTTTACTTTTTGCACCTGAAAATTAGGCAAATAGTAAAATCGGCTAAAAACGGCTAACTTTTTTTTACAAACCGGCTAACAAATCGGCTGCCGGCTAGATCGAATTTTCTCCGGCTAGTTGCTATCAAAACCGGCTAAATCTAGCCGGAAAACGGCTAAAATGGCAACGCTGCTACTGACTGACATACTCAGTAACTAAGTGACGAGTGAAGCTTTGTTAGTGCCAGAATAAACACAGACTTACATATATGTGTATGTGTACATTTTTTTTTATAGATGCGTATGCTAAACGAGGCATTTAATGTACGAGGTCTGTTTGATAAGTGAGTAACTTTTTGAATTTCTCGCATAGTAACAATAAGTGAAATACTGCAACCATCAATTGCTATTTGTTTGGCAGCCATTGAAAGCAAGGAAATCGTTCTTTTTCCAGTTCCACAACTTGACCCACGAATTGCTTACTCATCCACCATATTCACCCGATCTAAACCCTCAAACCTGAAGAAATGCTTCGTCAGTAAGAGAATTTACGCAAAGGTGAGATCACGCGGCCACAGGGTCTTAGCAAATGGATCTCGTTATCTTGACCCCAGATACGTTCAGTGTACACAGATGGATCACGGATGAAACATTGATTAGGTGCGGATATTTGTGGACCCGGCACTAGAGTCTATACCACAGTCTTTCATGTGCTAGCGACCATCAGCGCGCTAACCAAAAGGAAATCCCTTGTGGGGCCGGAACCATATGGTGAACTCAGTTGGTCTTTGCAATTACCGATTTGGCAAACTCAAAACTCAGCACATACTGAGAGGATGGGGGCTTTGTATAGACCAGGCTGAATATAGAACCTTTTGAATTGGGACAACACATATTTAAGGCATTTAATAAGCTGCGGTAGGTTGTTGACCTTAAGTCTGCTAGGAACAGGATCTGCCGTATTTTTTTTCTTGACAGTAGCTGGCGAGCTTCCAAACTGTAGGTATTGGTTTTCAGGCTGTGGTCAGGCTACCTGTGTACCTACATCAAAAAGGCTGCCATCAAATGTGTGTTACGTTCAAAACTGTATCGCATAGAAAAAAAAGCGTGAGTATCATCTAGGGAAAGCGTTGGGTGATTCCGTTACATACATAAATAGGTTAGGTTGGAAATTAAATATTACTTTCATTTAATTTATTCATTTTATCGGCACAAGTTAACCAATTTTTTCATTACCACTTAGAACATAGTTCAGGACTATTTCAGCATCATTTGGTGAGTAGCTTCTAACGACCCCGAAATGATCCCGAATTTTGCCCAAAATTGTCCTGCAGTAGTCTTGAAGTAGTTAGTTCCAAAATAATCTCGAACTAGTTCCGAAATGCTCCTGAACTAGTCTCAAAATGATCTCGAGCTGGGCCCGAAATGTTCCTGAAATAGTCCTGAACTTGTCTTTAAATTGTTCAGAATCAGTCCCAAAATGGCCCTTAAATAGTCGTAAACTGTTCCCGAAATATTCCTGACCAAGTTAGGACCTAGTCCGGAAGCGGTCCTGAAAAAGTCCTCAACAGGTCCTGAAAAGGCGAAGTATTTTGGTAGAAACGAAGACACCATTCGCTATTTTGCTTTATGTAGACTTTTACGTTAGTTGTATAAAACTTTGCCCTAAAAATACCTCTAGTAAAATTTTATGGGGAATAATTATCTCGATTATTTTAGCACTCTAGTGGCCGCCGAAATACTCTTTATTTGTAAGGTCACAAAATGAGGGACCAAAACAAGCCTGCTATAAAGGAAATGGTGCTTTAAAATGTTCTTAAAAAATTTTCATCAGAAAATTTTACTACAGAAATATGTTCATGAATATGCTCAAAGTATTTCACCGAGATATACACTTTAACCCTTTTTCCATTTTTTTCAAAAGTCTTTCAGGAATCAAGTTTAAAGCTTTTCGTCCATAAAAAAAAATTTGACCCGATAATGCAAAACAGTTTGATGGTTTCACTCTACCATAAGGCTTTAATCCTGAATTAGAATTAACTCGCCCCAAGACAACGATCCGAAATTTGTTGCACTGCGCTTTAATCGACAAAAGGGTTAACGTAATATTCCGGTACAGATCTCAACTATTTATGCCTGTTTGTATGAATGATATTAAAAGAAAATTTGAAATCCAGGTTAAGAAGAATAATCTATTTAGCAGGCAACGCAAAGTACGCTGGGTGCAAGCTAGCCTTTTATTCAAAAAGCTATCGACTTATCAAACTGCCCTCGTACATTCTTATATGTAGATTGTTAGAACTAATCAAAGCTCGAGTTCGCTGTGGATGCGGAGAAAAAAATGAGAGCAGAAAAAAAGCGATGCAGCATTGTTGCCACGGTACCGTTAAGGAAAGCAATGCTGGAAAAGTGGTGAATGGTAAAAAGCATTTCGAATTCTTGCATCGAGAAAAGCTCAAAGCAAATGTATGTATTTATGTAAAATACGATGCTAGTTAAAAACTATCTATAAATAAAATTGACTGCGTAGAACTGCTACAGCTTAGAAGTCAGATATTGAACTGGATTCTCGACGCAATTTATGCAACATTCTCCGGACAGCAAAATATATCGTTGCCATAACAATAACTTCTTATATAATTGGTTGTACCGCGCAGAGATCCAAATCTTTTCTTTTTCTTTTTTGTTCGACCGGAAAATGCAATGAGCGCAATAAGTGCTTTGTAAGTATTTATGTATGTAGAATAGTATGCAGTTGATGTGGTAGTGCCACAAAATTCTCACCTCTATCCTCTGGCGTGGCTTAAATTGTGTGCGGCTATGGAATTGGTTATTTCGACAGCACAAGCAGAGCTGCTGCAAATTGTATTGGCGCTTTGGTGACCAGAATATCCGGATTTTATGCCACAGCAGCACCAGCAGTGGTGGCAAAAGCACTTACAAGAATTTGTTCGTATGTATGTACTAGGCAATGATTGTGTTTTGTTGAGTGCACGCGAATTCTCGCTTTAGTATATTTATTTTGCGATAAATGACTACCTTGCCGTTGATGTAATTCTCTGTGCTGAGCAAGTGCGGGTTTCTATTTATTTATTTTATTTCAATTTTATTTTTGTTGTGATTGCTGTTTTCGCGCCAGCAGCGGTTACGTGTGCCACTTGTGGCAGCAACTACAACGTAGCAGCTGGAATTTATTGGCGACGATAAGGAAAATGTTGTTGGTAATGGGCGAATGCGGTTACCGGCAGCAATCGAAGACGTGAAGCGGAGGCGATGGCGATGTGGTTGAGCTGGTATTGATGGTTTGCTGGCTGCTTGTGGTTACTGTTGGCAGTGACAGTGCAAGAATGTAGCGTGGCGGGGGGTTAGTGGGGCGTAATGCGGTGAGCGTGTTCGTTCTCCTCTCACTCGGTCGCTTGGTTAAGCAATTTTTTCGTTGTTTCCGTTTGTGCCTCGTATTGAGCGTAGCTGCACCTGTGCGTCTGCTTCGGTGACAATGCGGTTTTCTTTTGTATCAAATCACGACGACGCGGACGGTGTTTGGCGCGGATTTTTGCATGGATTTAATTATAAGGAATAATTTTATATTTTTATTAAATATTAATGAAAAAATGGTTAACCATATTTCTAAAAATGCTTTAGTAGAAATAAACACGGGACCTAGAAATTTCAACAAAAACCAAATTTGTTTTAAACACTCGTATTTCAATACTTTTGTATTGTTTTTTTAATTTTTACTTGTCTTTTGCGTTTATTAATTTTTTTTTACTACACAATTTTTAGATCATTAAAACACGTATTAGTAAATAACTTCTACTGTATGAATTTAATTTAATTAGCATTTATTTCATTTCATTTTGTTTTGTTTTATTTCATTTAATATCTCTTTTTTTATTTTATTTATATAATTTGGTGTTATTTTATTTTATTTAATTTAATTTTATTTCATTTAATTTAATTTAATTTAATTTTATTTTATTTTATTTTATTTTATTTTATTTTATTTTATTTTATTTTATTTTATTTTATTTTTTTTTTTTTCATTTTATTTTACTTTATTTCACTTCATTTCATTTTTAATTTTATTGTATTGTATTTTATTTTATTTCACATTTTTTGTAAAATTTTGTATTTGGCTAAACTAAGGCCATCTAGGAGCATACCTCGGTAGTCTGTTTCCTTAGGTTAGCTGCGAATTACCAATAAAAAGCCCAGATCATAAGCAGCCGGTGTGGAGCACTTATCTTAAAAGGCTTCACGCTAGCTGTGATAGTACGGTGGCAGGGCTAGTACTCACCGCCCCGTAACTAAGCGTTCTCAAGCTTCTCCGGCCTTGCATCGAGCAAATACCTACCCAGTAGAGATACCGACATCCCACCTGCCATCTGAAGGTTAAGTTATTGAAAATTTCAGAGTTATAATAAAGACGATGAAGCGGGCATGTAGAGACAAAATAGCGTCCACACAGACTGAGCTTCGGAACTAAAAGAAATGTCTCATACTTTAGGCAGGTATGGGCGAAACTGCACTGCCGTGGAAACGGAATAAAATGAACCGAGTACAGGGAAAGATACAAATGAGTAAGAGTGCGACGAGCTTTGTATCAGCCCTCTCGGAATCTCACACAATCAGCCGCTCGGAATTCGAAGTCAGTAGCAAACACCCGGGACAGTAACCGAACAATGGCAAAAAGTTCGAGATAGAAGAATTCAAATTCCAGAAGGCCAACGTCTAAGCAACCACGCTAACGGTGTAGAAAAGTCTCGGAGTCAAGAAATAATTAGGAGCTGTCTCATCAAGCCCACAGAGAGTCATACGCAGCAGTGCTCAAAAACATTAAAGGCAAAATGATGTATATTGATTAATAAATTTCCTTGAGCTTGTCCGATCTAATTATGTATATCTAGTGCAAATAAAACAAGTTTATTCCACTATTACAGCCCTGTATCCAAACCGATCGGAACAACAACTGTATATTGATGATGAAATATAACCAAGAGCAATAAGCAAAATACGAGCGATAGAAATACTATCAGGACTTGATAAGGGCCGAGAAAATGAAATCACATTCCTATGATGAACTGAAGTCGGCCTTCCAGGAAGTAGTCACCATTCAGTCGTAAAGTCCAAGGTGACTGTCGGATCAGTGATCAAGGTTGCCTAATAACGACTGACGAATTTTTAGAGGAAGTAAAGCGAACTGACCTGCATAAAAATTGGCTAGATGAAATGCAGAATAGGGTTGCGGGTAAAAACCATATGCTGCTTCAAATTCTTTGGGACCGGCCATGCACCGTGAGGGTGTAAAGGACTTAAAGGACTAGATAAGTAGCAAAAACCCAAGTAAAGAAACCTCCCCCGACGTAAACTTAGCGTAAGAAAGAATATGTGTATACAATGAAATAGTCAACAGACTAAGTAAGCTTTACTGGCGGAGATCAGCAGTATATATGCATATTTATATCATTTTGCACAGAACCAAAAACAACGCGTGATCTAGTACAAAAGATATGGTACCCGAAAATGGAACACCACCGCTGCTGTAGATTATTGAAGAAATGGTATTAGCTGAAATTGGTCACAACTTCTTTAGAAAATATAAGCACTCGCAAGATTCAAGGGTGAGAGGCTTAAGGAAAATCCACACAAGCTTGCGAAAATCCTGTGAGAATGAAAAGACAGGGAATACATTAAATATATACAAGCCGCACGAGAAGCTTACACAACAGCGAAATGGAATCGGAAAACTGCTATCGCAGTTAGCAGTTAGGAGTCGTGGCACCAAGCTGAGATCTAACCCCAAATGAAATGGGCAACTTAGTAAAAAAAAAACACTTTCTACTGCATACATCCATCTTCCTGAAGCAGCAGTACCGGACCCACAGTGGAAGAAGTCCCGTCTTAAGGACGGAAGTACTCACTCCAACGGCTGCAAGCAATTCAAACGCAATGAACCGCCAGGTTTATATAGACTATAGATGGTATACTCGTCAAAGTACTAAAGATTTCCTAATACATGGAAAAAAGCAGTAACCCATATTAATGGGTAACGATAATGGCGATCGTATTAAATCTTCCATTAACCGACCTTTATGTATGTTAATCACTGTAGACAAGCACCGAGAAAGGCAACTGAAACCTCATCTCGCAACAGCATCTGATAATGCTGGAAGACCTTCACCGTGACTGTAGGGTGAGCAAATCACCATTGAAGATATTCTGTCATAAGCAGCGTAGCTGAAAAGACCGTGCGAGAACTTCAAACGGGTTGTTCTTATTGCAATAATATCGTTCGGATCTTTTCGAATGCAAATAATGACGGCATTATAGACATGAAGATGCCAGATGGTACTTGTTTTAACTCGTGGGATGCTCTGATGATATAGCCGTCGCCATAACCATGCAGAACTTAGAAGATCTCCGAAGAAGCCTAAACCATTATGGATGGGCGTAAAGCTTGAACCTAAGATCAAATTCTCCATACAAATTGGGCACGCTGAGAAAGACAGTATATTTATTAAGTAGACCAGTGGCTAACACTCACTCTTCGAGTCGATTCTGCCTACCTTATAGTATCTGGGTCTGTCGCACTGATCGGAAAACAAATCAAGCAAAAAAGGAAGTTTGGCGAAGTGCATTATTACATAAACCACCCGTTACGTTCAGAAAATAATTTTACTAAGGGGAATAGATTTGATAGAGGATGTGCACTGCTATAAAGTGGGATCCTAAATGTCGACTCTAGGTCCGAAAACTTCTTTGAGCGCTCGCGATGACAGTGTGAGAGACTTAGTCTTCAGAAAGTAGCAGGTCGAATTAGCGCTGACAACATCTCAGAGAAAATGCTGACTAGTGAACTAGACTGGCAGTAAATAAGTAGCGACGTAGAAAGTTTAGTCCATGCAATAAAATTTTTACGCTGGTGCGTCGATGGAAATGTAGAACGCCCCTTCTAAATTCGATATTGTTTATTTTGTTTTTTTTTATTATTATTTTTCACGTTTTTTTTTTAATTTTATTTCATTTAATTTATGGGTCAAAAGTTCACTTCACTTTAAAACAACGATTTTCGTTTTGAATTTGACTTTTTCACTTCCTTTCTGCTCGTTTAATTTTTATATTTATTTATAAAGATGTGAGCATCAGTTTGAAGTATGTATTACGCCGAGTTTCCGCTGTTGCCGTTTTACTGTGATTACCTGCGCACGTTTGCTAGCTTTGCCCTCTGAATGGGTATTTGCGCGTGCGCCTGCATTTTTCGTTGTTTCTGCGATTTTTTTTACACTCTTTTTAGCTGGGGCACGTTGAGTGTTACTGAAAACCGGCTTTTGAACGATAAAATACCAAACAGCTATACAATAACAGGTACACAAATTGTGGGACAAGACATACTATCTACACGTAAAAGACGCACTTTAGACTTTTTTCCACAACTCACCAATCTCTGTGAGATAAAGCAGTCATCAAAATATAGCTTCAATGTTTTTTTTTTTAATTTTTATTGGATTTTTTTTTTTAGTGCAGCATAAACTTGTATTTCGTATTCAGTCAAAGCCCGCTTTCGTGTTTCGCCAATCAAGCGGCTGCGTAGGGAATGCCAAAGTTTGCATAAAAAAGGTTGGCTGGAATGTGAAAATGTGTGCCAATATTTACAAGTCATTTGTTTGCTTTTTCTGTTATTTTCAAGCAGTGAAACTCACATACGGAATAAATACGAGTACATACACCTGCACTGCACAAGCATACATACATACATACATATGTAGGTACACTAGGGATGTTAATTTTTTTTGCTTTTTACGATACCGGAATTTCGGGATGTCATTATCACAATCCCGGGATTTAGATATTCATTACTTTTCAATAACGTAAATCGAAAAAATTGCTCCTATCTCTCCTACCATAAAATAAAAAAATAAATAAATGGGTTTGAAACCAAATTTTTTTGGGTTGAAACAAATTTTTAAAATTTTAAAAGGACATATTCAATTTTTACCAGTCCTTATGAACAAAAAATATGAATCTGATTAAATTCTACAGAATTTCCTTTTAAAAATCATTTTTGAACTACTGGCGTCAGAGAGACACACTAAAAACGCAATTTTACTATATTTGACCCATGGTTTCGCGAATATATTAATTTTTGTGTGTAAAATTTACTATCGCACGGTGTTATATGTATAATGAGCTAGACATTTATAAAAAAACATTAAATATTAAAAAAAAAAAATATATAGCCAATACTGGTCAAGAAAAAGAGTTTATATTATTGTCATCAGTGCAAATTACAAATCTCGAAAATCCTGGCGTTTTCGGACCTAAAAAAGGCCGGGATCCCGGGATTAACATTCCTAATGTACACACTTTGATGTATGCCAAGTAAATTACGTGAGGCTCAGCATTGAGGCGCCTAGTCAACGGCTAAGGAATGTCTGAGTTATTTGCGGGTCCCTCCCCTTAATACAGACACAGAGATGTTAAGTCGGCGAGAGCAAAATAAAATTCCGCGGGAGGGGCAGGAGTGCATGAAAAGGGCGTGATGCAGGCTGTCTAAACTGAGCTTGGAAATAGACAAATAGTATAATATGATATGGAAATGCAATATTGGCTGACTGTGTTTTGATGCCTTGCATTTGTATTTTGATGTTGAAATGCCTTAGACACGACTGGAAAGGCAAATAACTAAAATGGTTGAAGTGAAATGTTTGTGACTAGCATTCATTATAAAGTTGTTGGGTTATTCCTTTCTTCGCGTGATTTAAATCCAATTTTTAAGTTAGCGAGTAGTTGAGATTTGTCAAGACAAAAGTACATATTTTTTATCATATATGGTGCATTCAATTATTTGCCTTTGACGGTTGTGCCAAAAGAAAACCATTTCAAACAAACCGAACATGTAATAGGCAAAACTGACGAATAAACACCGATTTTCGTTCTACTCGACTCATAGTGTAGATGAAAACTATATCACTCTGCAGTGGAAGTAAATTTCGCCTTGAGTGGCAACCTTAAATCTTATTAACAAAGCAATGTGGAAACTATCTTTCAACTTATCACTGTCTTTCGTAAGACAAGTGCCAATTCTGGCAACTATTTTGAAAGCTGTGTTTCGAAAGACTAATTGAAATGTCCTACCGTTATTCTGTTTGTCTGTTAGCAATAAGCTTTTTAAACATTAAATGACTCAATAAAACTATAAATATTAAATTCATGAAATCTTAAAATTAGGAGAAAATTATATTAAAAAATAAAATAAAAATGTATTTAAAAAAAAATAAGAAAAAATGAAATAAAAAAATAAGAAAAAAATAAGGAAATAAGATAAGTTCCTACAAATTAAATGAAACTAAAACAAATGCAAAATGCTTCTTTTTAAATTAAAACAAGTAAGAAAGTCTAAGTTCGGGCGGAGCCGAACATTAAATACCCGGCGCAAGTACCGCTACATGGTAAGCCCGGGTGTATCAATTTTGAGTAAATTAGCGTCCTTAACTTTCGAAATACATATGTATGTAGTTTCAAGCATTTCTGAAATTTGCCGTTGTATGAAAAGCGGCCGTAATTTTAGTCCGATTTCAATAACTTTCAATGTTTTGCTTTTACGTGACAAGCACAGTTACCCAGATACATATATGTGATCATAAGTGGGCGGTGCCACGCCCATTTTCCAAAATTTTATCATGAACGTATTTCTTGGTTAAGAATTGTTCCAAGCATAAATTTTGAATAAATTAGCTTTTATATTTTTTAATTTATCGAAGATTTTGTATTCCTCTAAATTACCGTTATATGGGATGTGGGCGTGGTTATTGTCCGATTTTAAAAATTCTCGGCCATTTGGTATGGTGTACCAAGGCCAACAACTGTGCCAAGTTTGGAGGAAATTGGTGCAGCGGTTACCAAGATATACACATGTAACCATAAGTGGGCGTGGCTACGCCCATTTTCCAAAAGTTTTTAATATTCTTATTTTTCGTCTAAAAGTTATTCTAAATGTCAATTTTGAGTGAATTATCTTCAGTAGTTACTAAAATATCGCAGTTTTCGTATTTCTGAAAATTACCGTTATATGGGAGGTAGGCGTGGTTATTGTCCGATTTCGCCCATTTTCAATACCATCCGTCGTACGCCCAAAAGAAGTGCATGTGCCAAGTTTCGTTAAGATATCTATATTTTTACTCGAGTTATCGTGTGCACAAGTGCGCTCGGGTATAAAAATATTTTTCTTTTTAAAATATTAAAATCATAAAATGAAACTTGAATTAAAAAAGAAAAAAACTTTGTTAAAAAAGGAAAAAACTCTGCTGCCCGAAGATTCAAACCTCGAATTTCTCGAGCAAAATGATACACAAGAGCTTTCTGTCATCATGAAATTTGGCAAGGGAGCTTTTTTGTAAGACTTTCTTTGGTAGTGAATAGGGTGATTGACTCGATTTTTGCAAACCGGGTTTTTAGGAAAACTATTTATTGGGGTTTTTTTTTTTAAATTGATTTTTCGAATAATGAACAGCCGATTTTTTTGATCGAAAAAAACCTTTTTTTTTCATTTTATACAAATCCTGCCCTCTCCATAAAAGTTTTGAGTTTTTCGAAGTCTTCAAAGCTTTCTTCAGTTTAATGGACACCCCCAAATAGTTTCAGGATTATATTACTTATTAAACGTTTTTTACGTGGCCGAGCTTCTCCGCCAATTCGTGTTCTGCTTCTTGATGTTGTGACACAAATAACGAGATCTACACTTTTACTCCATCCCCGAAGAACTTTTTTTATGGCAGAAGTAATTTCAGAAGTTTGTCATTGTCTGCAGAGGGGCGACCGCTATTTGAAAAAAAAAAACTTTTTTTGATGTTACTGGTGCCAGAAATTGAACCATGGGCCTCCCGAGTGGCAGCAGACACATCTAAGCACTCGGATACGGCGGGGCGGAACTACTTAAATTCGAAAAAAGTCAGAAAAAATGCAATAATTTTATGTTAAAATAAGACCAAATGTGAATTTTTCACTAATGTTTATTTTTTTTTACATTTAATCTAAAAAAAATGTTGAACTTATTTTGTTTTGCTCTTTTAAGCATTTTCACTGTATGAAATTTATGTAAAATAAAACTGGTTAATCCGTTTTTAGTTGAATACCCAAGTAATGACTAATAAAATATGTAATAATTAGAGTATTTTTCCTCGTAGTGGTCCTTTTACGGCGACATGCGCTCTCTCAAATTCGGCAGTTACCTATAACGAAATATTCAGTACTTATTGTGAATTAACTATCCACTGTGAAAACGGCCCTTAGTATTAGCAAACGAATTTCGGAATTAAATGAAAGAACCAAGCTGGAGTTCTTCTAAAGGGAGCAAGTAGTTCATCTTCCTGCAACCTCTGTTTGATTTTAGACTACAAACCATCTAGAATCTAATGACTTTTGCCTTCAAAGGCAGTAGTTCGAAGCAGCTAAAAATTTATTAGTTTTTTCTAGGCTTCACTTATCAAAACCGTTGGTTGTGCGGTGCACAATGAACCGGGAAAACAGGATTTATGCATGAATGTTACTATTTTTAAGAGCATCGCAGACAAATTTAAAAATAAAAACATTTTATTTACCTCAATGAATTCAATAAACAATAAAATAGCCATAAAATATTACCACAGTTACAAATGCGGCTCGTAAAATGCAAGAAAGCAAGGAAGGCAGCATTGAAATTCCAAAGAATTTTGCAGCCAAGATATGTGTGTTCATGTATGTATGTATGTATATGCGTGCATGCAGCCAAGTATGCGGCAGAAATGCATGTTAAATATGGGCAATTCCCACTTCCTGGCTGCAATTGCATTGTCTTATTCACATGCACCTTAGATATGTAGATATGTATGTACGCAGGTATGTACATATTTATGCATCTTCGCATAGATATATGTTCATAGTATGTATATCGCACTCAGGCGTGCAACACGAATTTGCTGGGAACAACGAACAATCTTACAAAGCATTTACTACACACATGCATGGATATAAAATGAATGCAATGCATGCAACAGGTAGAACAACAATAAATACAGGGTGTTTTTTTTTTTGTTTGTTTGAATCATATGTTATTTTGACAGTGACAGTTCTTGCCCGCTTGAAGTATTGACAGCTTTACGTTTGAAAAACGTTGGGAAACAATGTTGTGTAGCCCAAGCAGTGCGTTTTTTTGAAAAGAAATTTTGGCATGCTAGCGAACAACACTCACGGTCCCCGTCGTAGTGTACGATTCGCACTGACGAGAATGCGGCTACCGTAGCCGAGAGTATGGACTTAGTCCTCGATCTCAACAACTCAACATTTCACACGAACTTTGAACTTTCTTTAAGGTCCAAATGGCTCAGCCATTGAAGGTACAGGACCATCCGCTCCGTTACCGCTTCTTAGTTTGGGCCTTAATGCAGCTCGAAATGGACCGCGGTTTGCTCTTTCGAACAAACCTAAAATATACAAAAAAAAAAGATATTTTTTTTTTTTAATTTTCAAAAAGAAACCACCGTATGGAGCACCCTTAACACACATAAATATGTGTGCATGCACGAGAAAAGCAAACGAAACTTAAGCGACTATGTAGCAGCAATAGAATTATTTCTTCTCATAGATTTATTGCCACAATTTACACGCTTCCGCTGTTATGCGTCGAACTTTTTGGTCGAAACGAATTTACGCGCACACACACAAAGATCAAAGTAAATTCACCTGTGAACATGTGACTATACATGCATACATATGTACTTATTATACCTTTCATGAGCATGAAATGGTATTATAACTTTGGTCCGATGTTTGTAAGTACCAGAACAAAAAGAGATAGACCCAT
>NW_023459508.1:34574-55511 GCF_013731165.1 Rhagoletis pomonella | reverse complement strand
AATTTACGTTAAAAAAGCGTTTTTTACACTGCTTTATCTACTGTTTTGAATGCTAAAAATAAAGGCAATTAATTAATTCAAATTATTGTAGTTCTTTTATTGAATGGAATTATAATTAATAAATATTTATAGTGCGAGATCAAAGTATTGGCACAGAATTTTTCGCAATATATGCAAAGTTTTTTACTTGAATTTCTTTTCGCACATTATTTTTTTTAAATATAGTTAGTATGAAGACCTACTTTCAAATCAGATTTTTGAGAAAAATTCTAAGTATGCAGTTTTATATCCCATTATATTTTAGTATAACATAGTGCAAGCTTGAAGTTGCCAGAAAACCGCGTTGATTTTTGGCAATTTTTTCACGCAGTTTCTTCCATGCAAATTATGTGCGACATTTTTTTTTGTATGGAAGAAACTGCGTATAAAAAATTGCCAAAAACAAAGAGGTTTTCTAGCTATTCAAGAGTGCACTTTATTATACTAAAATTAAATGGGCTATAAAACTGCATATTTAGAATTTTTCTAAAAAATCTGATTTGAAAGTAGAACTTCATACTAACTATATTTTTATAAAAAACAATTAGAGAAGAAATCAGAATAAAAAACTTTGCATTCATGGTGAAAAATTCTCTGTGCCAATATTTTTTCCCGGCACTGTATATGTGAAGATATTTTCAGATAAATAAATATTAACAAACTATCTATTAACAAATTAACAATTAAATAAGAGGGGTTTAATATATATTATAAAGTAGTTGAACTTATTTTTTATCTTTTTTGCCGATAGGCTGCCAATTTTTTTTACCGGTCGTGTGCATATTGGAAGTGCTTCTTTGAAATGGAAATAAACTTCTTCGTCGGAGTTAAATTTTTGACGAAAAGCGCCTAAGAAAATAAAGTGAAAGATTAAACTCCATTGGAAATCGGAAAATTTAATTAAGTAAAAAGTGGTAATAAATATTATTATCCGTACTTCCTATTGCCGCAGTCGTTGCCAAACCAATAGCGCTGCTTTTGGTACCAGTTCCCTTCCACGAGAAAAGTTCTGCTACCTCATCTGTAATAATTTTTTTTTAATGAATCATTTATTGACGCTAGTACGGATAATGCTCGGATTTCGCACGCCTTTTTAATTGAGAAGCCATATTATCAATAAAACATTAAGTTCAATAACTGTAAAGACCTAATAAACTAGCAAATTAAAAAAATAAATAACTATAAACTTACGAGATAGGGGAATTAAACGTTTAAATCCTTTAGTGTTGCTCCGCGCAGCCTGTGAAAGAATTGCAAAATTCGTTAAATTAATTTGTATTTTTGAATTACATATGTAGTAGCTACTTACAAGAAGTTTAATTATAAAATAAAGTGGTAGATCGTCCTTGGCGTTTGCAGCAGTCTGCCAATAAATCACATATTTAATAATTTTCTTAAACTGAATATTTAACAAACTACTTACTTATAAAATACTGTGATTGAAGAAAAATTGTCAACAAAATTAAAATTTTTTCTTGTGCTGACAAATTACTACAAGCCTCTTTCTATTATATTTTTTTGTTTTATCGTTTACGAGCTTTTCTCTAACTTTTTGGCGTACGAGAATCCCTCGTAAAACATAATGTTCGTAAAATGTACGTTTTCTTGCTGGCTGGGTGTGCAACAATTAAAATTAAAAAAAAATTGATTTAGAAAATTTTTGTAGTGCTTATGAAGCAAAATGTTGGACTTTTTTTCATGCTTTTTGAACATATTTTCCACAAAACTAAGTCTTTTTTTGCTTTCTGTTTGATCTATAATATGCTTCTCAGTTTCTTCAATAAATTTCATTTGAAAAGAAAACAATCATAATACAAAACTTGCGTTTTCCAGCTTAATATTAATTTACTTCTCATTTCTTATGTACCAATATTTTCAGTATTGGTTTTGAAGAAACATTGAAAAAGAAATTATAAAAATATGGGAAAAAATATAATTTTGAAATGTTAGTTATGAAAAGTTTTAAGTAAAAAAAATTAAATTAATGATTTGGCCAGTTGCCGTTTATTTAGCAGGCGGCTGTGGATCAACATCACTGCTCTCCTAATATCTTGGTCATCGTCATCAGAAAGGTCAGAAAGGTCGATAATTTCGTCCAACAGATATTCTGGAATTTCATCTTTAGCTTCCCCTTCTTCCTCTTTTTCCTCGTCTTCCTCTTCTTCAAAGGTGTTTTCATACCACCAACAAATTTCAGCGAGTATTGCATCTGGAGATTTCTTTCCTCTGTACCTGAAACGAAATTAGTTTTCGATCGTTAACATGATTAAATTGTGCACTCTGACAAAGATATTAGAAAAATCTAGGAATTCAAAATATGCACACTCTATAGTTACCTTATTTCAAATGGAAGCGCAGTTTGGTGATAACGTTCGCCTTGCTCATCAGATTCAGTTGGCAACTGTTGAGCGAGTTGATCAAGATGCTGATGCAAGAGATGAATGAATACGGAAACTAATGAGTCGGTCAAGATTTTGACATGTTGACAGCTTTCGATGAAATTGGGGTTAATATGTCGTACAAAATTCATCTCTTGCTTCAGCATCTTGATCAACTCGCTCAACAGTTGCCAACTGAATCTGATGAGCAAGGCGAACGTTATCACCAAACTGCGCTTCCACAGCCGCCTGCTAAACGGCAACTGGCCAAATCATTAATTTAGTTAATTTATTTATTTTGCAAAGTTCGAAGGTCGATTAAAAAAAATTCGAACTAACATAAACAAACGCCGCGATACGGGTCTTCTAATTTAGCTTCTATTTTCACCCCTCACTCTCAGAATCGACCTAACTTTTGCTAACCTGAATTTGATCCACAGTGTTACCGTAATTGTAATCATGAAAATTGGGATTACGATTAGTTGTAATTAGGGATGGGTAAATTCGATATTCGAATTTTTATCGAATTTTGGCTCCAAAATGGCGAATTTTTGAAATCGAACTTTGTGTTGCTAAAATTCGGATAAAATCGAGTTTTTCTAGAAAAAATCGAGTTTCATATTTATCTCCAAAAAAATCAACTCTTCAACTTTCTTGTGTCTGACTAAATTTGCTATCACTGTCGCTCAGGCATTTATTTTAACTATTTTTTTGAAAGGCCGAGACATGAAAACTTTAGTAGGCCATTAAATAAACATACGAGCTAACTTTCGCAGTGTTTTACTACTGGATGGGTATACTTTCAGAAAATGTTAACAAAGTCCGGTCTGGTTTGGTCTGTCCTACAGTGTAATTTGAGTTTAACTTTTTAAACAGGTGGCCACTCTCTTCAAGCACCTTAAAAATATTGTAATTGTTGCATAGTATTTTAAGCACAACACTTCTTTAACTTCTTTAACTAAACCGCTCTTAAATGTAATTAAAAAATTAAGTTTATTCAAAATAATTTCGATTGATACCCATACTGGGGTAGTTTATTTAACTTATTAAATAATTTGATTTTGATTTTCTTACATACATACATATTGCACAAAGCTAAAACCATATTACACATCTACAGGGCAAGCCCTTTCATTTGACACCTACCTCCTTTTTGAAAATCGAACGAACGATACAGATTTTATGACACGGTGTTAAATATTTAACGCAAACATATCCGAACTCGATTAAGAAGTTTCACTTCAAACAATTTTTGGCAAATTCGAATTAAATCGAATTTGCACCACCAAATTTCGCATCAAATAATCGAATGTTTGGGCAATGTTCGAAATTCGGAAAAAATCGAATTTCAACCCCCCACTACCCATCCCTAGTCGTAATCGTAAAATTTTTAGGAGTACAATTAAAGTAATCGCAATCATGCAATTCATGATTTCCATTACAGTAATAAAAAAATTAGTTTTGCTTAGAGCAAAAATTGATTTTTATACAATAAAATGGATTTAAATTATGCATTCGCCTATTTGTTTGAAATTGTTGTAATATTCTACAGACTCGTGGTCGCAGTATTTCTAATAAGGTTTGATTTTGATTCACTGTCCAGTGGAGGAACCTACAGTTTTACGCCGACCCGAAAGGCGAATGCATTTTTAGGAGAAGCTGACAGAAATCCATTCGGAGGTTTGCCATTGCCTGCCGAGAAGCGACTGCTATTAGAAACAAGTAAGAAAGTCTAAGTTCGGGCGGAGCCGAACATTAAATACCCGGCGCAAGTATTAAATATATGTTTTCCACCTTTCCGAAAGCTACCGCTACATGATAAGCCGGCGTGTATAAATTTTAAGTAAACTAGCGTCCTTAAATTTCAAAATATTGAAATTTCAAGCATTTCTGAAATTTACCGTTATATGAAAAGCGGCCGTAATTTTAGTCCGATTTCAACAATTTTCAATGGTTTACTTTTATGTGGCAAGCACAATAACCATACCGAGTTTGGTACAAATTGCTAGAACGGTTAGCGAGATACATATACGTGATCATAAGTGGGCGGTGCCACGCCCATTTTCCAAAATTTTATCATAAACGTATTTCCTGGCAAAGAATTGTTGCAACCATCATTTTGAATAAATTAGCTTTAATATTTACTGATTTATCGAGGATTTCGTATTTCTCGAAATTACAGTTATATGGGATGTGGGCGTGGTTATTGTCCGATTTTAAAAGTTTTCGGCCATTTGGTATGCTGTACCAGGGCCAACAACTGTGCCAAGTTTGGAATAAATTGATGCAGCGGTAACCAAGATATACACATGTAACCATAAGTGGGCGTGGCTACGCCCATTTTCAAAAAAATGTTAATATTCTTATTTTTCGTCTAAAATTTATTATAAATATCAATTTTGAGTGAATTATCTTCAGTAGTTACTAAAATATCGCAGTTTTTGTATTTATGAAAATTACCGTTATATGGGAGGTAGGCGTGGTTATTGTCCGATTTTGCCCATTTTCAATACACCCGAAAGAAGTACACGTACCAAGTTTCGTTAAGATATCTTAATTTTTACTCGAGTTATCGTGTGCACAGACGGACGGACAGACGGACGGACGGACGGACGGAGAGACAGTCACCGCTTAATCGATTTCTCTTTTCATTCTGATCATTTATGTATACATTTGTCTATATCTATCTCGATTCGTTTTGCCTGTTACAAACAACCGTTATGTGAACAAAGTTATAATACCCTTGTGCACAAGTGCGCTCGGGTATAAAAAACGTTTTTTGTTTTTAATTTTTTGACGTTGGTTGAATCGGGCTTGAATACACGCCATGCGAAATGGTAGCGCACACTGCTAACTACTACACCACAGCGGGCGCTGTGCAACTGTATTATTTCAACTTTAAATCAATTTTACATACTTTTCGGTGAAAGTTCGGCTCATGTACTTAACTACAAAGCCTCTACAGAATATCAGAAATTCGCAATCAACATTTTCTTGATTACGATTACGTTAATTGTAATCATAATATTTTTAGGATTACAATTAAAGTATTCGCAATGATAATTTTCATGATTACAATTACTGTAATTGTAATCTTAAAATGTTTAGGATTACAATTACGGTATTTGTAATCATGTTTTCCATGATTTCGATTACAGTAATCATAGTCCCTAAATTTTTAAGATTACAATTATTATAATCATAATGGTAACATTTATGATTACAATTAATCGTAATCGTATATAATTTAAGGATTACAATTACGCAATCATAATTAAAATGTAATCGTAATCAAAAAAAATTACCCAGCTCTGAATCTTACTACAGTAAACGAGTATATATATTAGGGTGATCCAAAATAACTAACCTGGCAAATTTATGACCTTAAAATTACCTATTTACTGAGAAGGAAATTCTTCCATTTGGAAACATTTTTATTTCCATTTTAAAAGTTGACGGTGGGCATTCGAAATTTTCTATGAAAATAACATGCAAAAATTTTTCATTAAAAATGTTATAACCTTTGAACCGTAAAAAAAAGTAATAAAAAAGGGATACAAGTTTTTTCAAGGCATATTCTTGTAGGGCATTAAATTCTATAAAAAATTGTCTTAGAGACAATTAAAAGTATTAAATATGTTAATGTTATTGTTGAACGAGTTATAGCGTTGTTACAAAATTATAATCGAACTTTGACGAAAGACGAAGAACGAAGGCAATTTCTTTTGCAAGTAAGACAATTATAATTAAATAATTTAACAAGTATTTTTTTGCAAAAAACACAACCGACTTCAATTCTCGTACTGAATCAAGCAGACAATCCATGTACGTAATATGTAGATGAAACGAAGTGCCTAATTCTAGCTTTTTGGGAGCTCGTATATCAGGGATGATAAATGAATCTTCTAATTTTGTAGCAA
The DNA here is from genome assembly GCF_013731165.1 of Rhagoletis pomonella. Lineage (NCBI taxonomy): Eukaryota > Metazoa > Arthropoda > Insecta > Diptera > Tephritidae > Rhagoletis > Rhagoletis pomonella. The sequence goes on along the minus strand of NW_023459508.1, from coordinate 49,174 downwards.
ATTACCAAAAATAATGTATAAAAATATGCAAAGTAAGGGAAATATAGATCGCAAAATGACATTGAGATATGCGTATTTTTGCTGGAAACATTTTTTGCTGCGAAAACTCGCAAGTAAGAAAACCAGCTGATCACAAACATATGTTCGTGAATAACCAAAGGAAAATAGGGCATCTTGAATTATTTATTGTAAATTTTATAAATATTGCTAGTATACAATGAAAAAGACAGTAAAGTTATTAAACAAAAGGTTTGTCGAGTTTATTTTTAATTAATTTACTATTAATCTCCAGTTGTTTTTTATTTTTATTTTAGTGTGTTTCAACTATGATTGTCGTATAAAATTTCTCAATTTTCCAAAGTAGAAAAAATGCTGAAATGTTTTGGCAGAATTTGTCAGTTGATAGTTGAAAAGAAAATAGGTTAATTTAAAAGGCACATTTGTAGTTACTTATTTCTACTTATTTTTTTTTTTTGTTGGAAAGGATGTGTGTTTGGAGGAGATCCTTTTATATTTGAATCGTTATGATGTGGTATCAATTTTCAGAAAAATACTTATTCATTCCGTGACAATTCATTTATATGCTAAACATGTTTTTCCTATCCAAAAGTATTAATAGTAAACAGTGCCAAACCGGGGGCAATGCTCCAAGTGGATAATGAATTACCAAATGTACCACACATTAAAACTGGGAAAATTATCAGCTGTTTCAAAGATTACAAGTTTTCTGAATAGTTTGTCTCTTTGATAACGAATACTCAGAATTTTTTATGGTGGATAATTTTGTCTGGAGAATATGAAAACACTCCCACAGGCGCTCAATATCAAACAATTTTTACGAATAGTTACCAGTACTTGCAAGTTTTTACTGGAAATGCATTTAATAACCCAACTGCAAATCGTTTCAAGTAAAAATCAGGAACCTGCAGGTGTTAAAAAATCAGTGATGTGTCAATTTAAAATGTAAACAAATGGCCTTATTCATAAAAAATAAGGTAGGTTTAAAAAACTTTATAAAGTGACGCTTTCATAAATTTTTCTGTTTATAAACGTTTTTTAAAGCTACTTTATTTTTTATGAATAAGGCCAAAAGTGTTTAGAGGAACACAACAAAATTAGTGAAACGAAAATATGGATGCATAACGCGCCAAACCTTAACCATCAGAAAGTCAAAATGGCTAAGTTGTGTCGGAGCCACAGCCGCTAAACTTAAACGTAGAATACGCAATATTATGAAGATCACATTGAAGTTTAAAACGGTACATGAAATATTCGTTTTGATTGTATTGAATTAAATTTATTAAATCAATATGAATTGCAAAACATTAATACTTAGCAATAGAGAAGCAGATCCACATCAACCAATCATATGTATCATCAGCTTATAAATATATATATGCCACGACGTGTATCACTACTCGAATCATTTTTATTTCCTTCATACTGCAGAAATTTGTATTACTTTTTATATTAGCCTAGATCCCTGTATTAGTATTCTTCTTCGTGTTCGTGCTTGTCTTTGCATTATCTTCGTCTTCGGATTTGTGCACAAGTTAGCTAAGACTTCTGAAACAGCTGGAAACCCTCCTAAATATAGTTAATAAATAAACAAATCTCTTGTGTCTGATATTGTGATACCTACATATTTCATATGCCTGATGAATTAAGTCAAAATTTTGTTTTTTAAATACGTGAAAACACTCCTAAATACAGTTCAGAAATAAGGCCTTATTAAACCCATTTCATTTGATACCCATATTATTAATAATTGCTTTAACTTATTAAATAATTTGAGTTTACCTTTTTAAACAGGTGACAACCCTCTTTAATATTCTAAATACTCAAACTAAGGATGTCATATTTTAATATTTTTTTTTGTTATGCATACTTTAATTAAATTATAATTTTAAAGCAGCTGACAACCCTATTCACAATATTTTAAAACCAAAACCTTGTTAAACCTTTTTCGACTGACACACATATTGCGATACATATTTAAATTGTGTATCTATTTCCCTTAATTCAAGTTGAACTTAATTTCAAAAAGGAAAAAAGAAATGTTAACCCATGTCAATTTATACCCATCTATATCTATACTAATTATATAAAGAGAAGTCCCTTTTTTTGTAACAGATAATCTCGCGAACGGCTGGTCCGATTATCATGACATTTTGTATATAAATAGCTTTCGGTAACCACCATGTTTTAGGCTAAAAAATTTACTTTTTTTCGGGTAGGTGGACCAGGGACCGGTCTATTCGAAAAAATCTAATTATGGTCCGATTTGCTTAAAATTTGGTACGTAAGTAGCTTTTAGCATATATGATCCATTTTTTCCGAGAAGTGGACCAGGGACCGATCTATTCACAAAAATCGGATTTACGGTCCGATTTGCTTAAAATTCGGTACGTAGGTAGCTTTTTAGCATATATTAGCATATATGATCAATTTTTTCTGGGAATTGGACCAGGGACCGATCTATTCTAAAAATTCTTATTATGGTCCGATTTGCTTAAAATTTGGTACGTAAGTAGCATATATTAGCATATATGATCCATTTTTTCCGAGAAGTGGACCAGGGACCGATCTATTCGAAAAAATCTTATTTACGGTCCGATTTTCTTAAAATTCGGTACGTAGGTAGCTTTTTGCCTGGATAAGCTTATAGATTCCTGTTTTCCAATTTTCATGCAATTTCGAATATAAATAGCTTTGAGCAACGACCATATCAAGGGGCGAAGATTTTTTTGCGCCAATCAGAAACAACGGATACTGTCAAAATATAATTATAATATATAATAAATCTCAACTGATATATATTTTTAAAGCCGTTTTTTAGTTTTCGCAAAGCTCGAGAGCGGCTGAACCGATTTTTTTGAACTGCCACCTGCCGCACGTGTCCCAAGGATGGTTTTAGGCTAAAAAAATCTATATGTAAAGGGGGCGTGGCACTTCCCATAAAAACCGGATTTCTCATGCTACATATCTCGGAAAGTGTGCATGGTAGAGTTCTGGAACTTGGTATGGAGATATACGAAATCAATCGCATACTCATGAAGAAAGAGGGCAGCTGTTGGAAAGGGGGGCGTGGCACCTCCCATATAAATCGAATTTCTATACTGAATATCTCTGAAAGTATGCATGGTACAGTACTGGAACTTCATGTGGAGATATGTATGTAGTTGAAATCAAGCCCATACTCATGGAGAAAATTTGGGCTCTTTGAAAAGGGGGTGTGGGGCCTACAAACGTACCGACCTTTAGCTATCTTTGAATGTATTTTTTAATTCTTCTGTAGGTGTGTTTGTTAGTGAAATCCTCCTAAATGGTTGTACGGATTTTAACGAAACTTTTTGTGTGTTTGAGTGGGTCTCTGGATGGTTTAGTTTCACAATTTAATCCAACAGTTGGCGCTGTATTTGAGTTATTACTAAAAATCTTATTTATGATCCGATTTGGCTAATGTTTTAAATATGTATGCAATACTATTGCAAAAACGTGCTGCCAAGTGGTGCTGAAGTCGAGCTATTACTAAAAATAGCCAAGTGAGAAAAGAGGCCGTGAAGGTCAGATTAAATCGACCTGTTGCACCATTGGGTATATCGAACGCTCCTGCGTTGCGATTGGCCCAATGGATGTGATTTTCCAATATTATTATGCGTTCAAACTTTTAAGGTATTTCGTCTGAAATAAGTATATGTATATTGCATTTCTGTAGAACAATGATTCGCACCCATTTTGAAATTGCCACCAACTATACTGTAAAGCTTCTAGGACATTCACTATAGAACCGGGTTGTTGCCGCCAGGGAGTGAAGAGGAAAAAATTTATTTCGTTTTGCGAATAACCGTGCTATAAAATGCCGCACAACTGGAGAATTTCAAGAACTTCTTCACGGATATAACACTTTCCTTATGTTATTTAAAGCGGCAAATGACCACCAAACCATAATCTTAGCAGACGAATGTGCCTATGAAAATTGTAAACGTGAATTGTTGGTGAAAATCTTGGACCAAAAAGTTTCAATAAAATATATAAAAATTTTGGGCGGGACGAAGTTCGCCGGGTCTGCTAGTACTTTAATAATTAATTTGACTTATTAAATAATTTGAGCTTATATTTTTATACAGGTGGAAACCCCCTTTAATGTTATAAATGCTCAAACTAAATATTTCTTAATACTCCCTTGTTTGACGCCAATAATTCAATATTTCATATAATTAAATTTTATTCGACATTTCAAACAGATGACAATCCTGTTCAAATTATTTTTAAACCAAAGCCCCGTTAAACATTTTTCGTCTGACACTTGTATTCTGATACATATTTTAACTACCGACAAATCTAAAGTCCAATTGAATTTAGTTATAAAATCAGGTGGTAACACTCCTACATGCAGTTTGGAAATAAAGCTTCTGATTTGTTCTCATTTTCGTTGTTGGTGTTTCCGACAGGGTCGGAGTGTCACGGTTTGTCTCCAAACCAAATTTGACAAGGGATGACGGAAAATCGTTCCGAATTACATCACACTTCTGATTTATGTTCATATTGAAGTAATTTATTTAGCCTATTGCTTATATTGAATCAAACTTTGTAACAAGGTGGAAAGCCTCTGAAAAATATTTTCAAACTACAACATCTTTCGTCTGACATATATATCAGGATATACATTTCAATTTTCTGCCTTTATTTAAGTCAAACTTGCTTTTCGAAACAGCTGGCAACCTTCCTACAAATAATTAAGAAGTAAAGCCTTTTCAAAACCTTTCGATCGATACTCATAGTGTAATAATTGATTTAACTTAAAAATAATTTGAATTTAATTGTTTTTTATCAGGTGGCAACTTTCTTTCAAAAATAAGAAGTTACTGCACATCCACTGGCCAAGCCCTTTAATTTAATACCTCATTTTGTAAAATCGAACGAACGGTACAGATCAGATGTGACGAAGAAGTTTTCGCGTACTATGCATTCATATGTACATTAGACTGCATCACTCCCCATACAAAAAAAAATCGCTACTATTTTTCCATTGGAATTATAAAATCTATTATATTTTAAGACGTCCATCAAAATATTTCGGAAAAATATTAAGATTTAAGTGAGCTGGACCGATTAAAAAAAAAATACCTCTAAAAATAGAGTTTTTTATGAATAAAAATAGTGTCTTAAAGACTTTTTTTGAAAAAATCTCCTCAAATGGGGAAAAAAAAAATTGCAGAAAAATATTAAAAAAAAAATGAAAAAAAAATTTGAACGGAATCGTAATGATGAGATTTTTGATGCTGTTTTTAACTTTTTTCCAAGATTGGTATAACAAAAACTTGAATAACTGAACCTAAACTCTTCCGATTTAGACTTAGGAGGTGTCATTAGAAAGGTATTTTCTCTACCTTTTTATTTCTTTGCTAATAAACTTATTCAATGGATGAAAGGGAAAGGTAGGATGAAGGAACGTCATTCAAAGTTGAATTAAGATGTGTTGGTATTTGAAAAAAAAAATATTGGGACACGAATGACTTTTTTTGGACAGAAATAAAAACAGTGTGAAAATATCTTTCAACTTAGATCCCACAAGCAGGGTTCGTATTTGCACACACATGCGCAGCACATCGTAACATTTTACGCTCACACACGTGTGCTGTGCATATAAAAAATTAAGAACTTGCTCACATCACATGTGTGTGCTGTTTGGTAAAAAGCACGGGCACATGTGTGTACTTTATTTTTATTAATATAAAGCACACGCACATGTGTGTGCTTTGCGTAGAGAAACTTACACACTTCGATTTCTATCTCAAATCTTAAAATAATTTTTTAATATGTTTTCTGTCATATAAAAAACAAACAACACCCCACTTGTTATTGAATTGTCTTTCAAAAAATAACGTTTAATAAATAAATTCTTTTAAAAATATATTATGTGCATGTGCATGGGCTGAAATTTGTACAAAAATCGGCTCACACACATGTGCATGTGCTTAATAACAAACAGCACACACTTTTCTGTGAGCAGAGTTTGTTATCCACTTATGCACACACATGCGTATGAGCAGTGAGTACAAGTTGAATGTGTTTCTGGCGTGTGTGTGAGCAGAGCATGTGTGTGCAAATGCGAACCCTGCCCACAAGTCTAAATCAGAATGGTTTTGGCCCAGTTATTCAAGTTTTTCGTAAATCAATCTTTGAGAAAAGTAAAAAAACAGCATCAAAAATCTCATTCTTACGACTCCGTTTAAAAGATTTTTAAATATTTTTATGCAGATTTTTTAAGCTTAATCTGTTTTGCCATCTGAGAGGACTTTTTGCAAAAAGTTCTTTAAGAAACTATTTTTATTCATAAAAAACTACATTTTTGGAGGTATTTTCAAATCGGTCCAGCTCACTTAAATTTTAATATTTTTCCGAAATATTCTGGTGGACGTCTTAAAATATAATAAATTTTGTAATCCCGGCGGAGAAACCGCAACTTTTTTTGGTGATGTAGTCTAATGTACATACTAGGGATGTTGCGAATGTGAAATTATAGACATCCGCGGATGCGAATGCGGATGTCAAGTATTTTTAAGAAACAATTAGAAGCATAATGGCGAAATCATTGTTTAAACAGCGCTTACAAGCCAAACCAGATGTGTAAGGTTTTTCTAAAGCTTTTAAAAAATATTTCTTTATTCTCATTCCTTTGGCTGTTTCAGAATTTGGGGAATCTGTAACTTCATCCGCGTTTTTTCGATTTTAGTTTTTGTAAGTAATTTTTATAGCGAGCAAGTAGGTGGATATGAAAAATAAATTATTATTTTCCAGAAATGAAAATTTTGAACAAAATTCTGTTTTCAAAGTCTTGGCTGCCAGCCGAATCGGATCAGAACATTGTTATTTAAAAGAAAGCACCCCGTTATTTTTTATAAGTATATGAATCTCAGATAGTTACGTAATTCTTATCTAATTAAAGGTCAGACTTATAGCTTTTTAATTATTTCAGTATCGATATTCTTTATAGCCAGACGTTGAACGTTTCTGCTAGATATCCCTATTGAAGCAGCTAACTCTTTGACTTGAAATAGCAAAGGGACAGTTTTACCATAGAAGTTTTTAGCCAAGGATTTAATGTATATACCTATAAAAGAAATATTGCCCGACAAGTAAGCAAATTTACCGTTTTTAAAATTTTTGCCGAAAATTAATTCCCCAAAGAGCCCCATTTGAAATTATTGAAACGAATATACATATGTGACATCAAAAGCAAATCACGAAAATTTGGTTAAGAATTACAGTGCACACTTTCTTCTTTTGTGTCTAGTAGTTTTTTTAAGATTGGTCAAAAAAATCATAATAAAGAAAGAAATGCTGGTATTTAAACCACAGAAAAAAAAAATATTGTTATATATGTTCTCTTTGATGTACGTCAAAGGTCAAGTACAAGTGGGAACTTGTATGACTGGCCATATGTTTAAAGACATTTTTATCAAAATTGATTAATATGACCTTTGACCAGTTTTGTTATACAAATACTCCCACGACCACAGGGAAAAATATTGGCTACAATTTGCCATTTTTTTTTATATATACGCTTTATCGGTGCACATGCACCACATTCGCTTTTGCGAATAAGCTGCACATTGATTATTGCGAATGCGAATGTTAAAATTAATGCACCAATATTCGCAACAACCCTGGTACATACATACATACAGGCCGAATCTGAATAGAAACTCCCCGGGAGTTTTCTCCCTTTTCCCTTTCCTCCTATCATGAATAAAAATTCCTCGAGGATTTTTTATACTAAATGGCGGAGTTGAGCTCTCAAAAAAGTGTCAAACAGTTTCGGGAAAATGCTACTCCTGGGAGTTAATTATTGGGGGATTTCTTTCCGGTGAGAACAAACTCCCCGGGAGTATTAAGAATTGGGCTGATGGATTACTAAAAGAAAAACAGATCCACATTAACTGCAATCAACATATGTACGTATGAATGTATTTACATATATATGCTGTTATAGGGTTATTGCATCGTCTGTTACTTTTTGTCTCCTTCTCTCACTTCCAGCGCATGCACGTGTTTACAAAATGATAATGAAGTGATTTTGTATGGAAAATGATTTATGCTCATATATTTGAATCAAATCAACATACTTAGAAAATATCAACCAATACTTCCCATATACCAAACGAAAGGAAAGAGCTTGAATTTTTGGTGACAGGTAATAAGATCAACGGAAATAAGGTCAATTGACTTTATTTCCCACCCTGGTGCGAAATAAAGTCCATTGATGTTATTACCTTTTTAAAAGCGAAGTAAAGTCAACAAAAATTTGGAAATAAAGCCATTGACTCCTCATTCAAATGGAAATTGTGCCAAATTGAAAAATTAAGTGCCATTTGAAGTAAAATAGGGACAAATGGCACGGTTTGAGCCAAGTTGGCATCCCTGCTTCCAATAACTTACAAACATAAAAATGTGAAATATCGAGGGCTTGAATTCATTAATACCCTCTATCTCCAATTTGCACAAAAACTAATTTGTGATTTTAGAAACCATCTGGGACTTATTACCTGTCGTTATATAAAGTAGCATTATTATCACTGATGACAGTTAAAGCTTAGGTGGATTTTTATATCAGAATCTCATCTTTGTAAAAAGTGTGCAGATAGAGGGTATTATTGAATATAAGCCCTCGATGTTTAAAATATGTATATACAAATTTTATTTCAACGTATACAAAAAATAAATATACCTGTGTTACAGCACGGTGGGAGACGGTGAAGGGGGGGACGCGGCATAGCGGGACGTGGTGTGCGCGCCGTTCGCGCGGGGTACGCGGCGTGGCGCGCTGACGCGGGCCGCCGCGAATCTAAGCAAATTTAATGTTTGAAAGAGAAATAATGTCAATGGATTTAATTTCGTTTTTAAAAAGGTAATAATGCCAATTGACTTTATTTCGCACCAGGGTCGAAAATAAAGTCAATTAACCTTATTTCCGTTGATCTTATTACCTATCACCGATTGAAATACGCTGCACTGGTCATGTATTCTAACCTTCATTGAAAATGTCAATAAATCTACGGTTGGGGCCCACTCCCATCAATCATTCTGCTAAACCTTTGTTCCCAAGGTGCCAAATAATCTGTGCTGCCTGTGCTTATCGACCCAATTGAGCTATGCCCAAATGTTCTTTAATCGAACTCCCCTATGACCATCAATCTAGCTGCGGACTTAGCACGGTTTCCCGCGATTGGCTCAGTAGACCGCAACGCTCCCGTGAGGCACAGTGCCGCGAGGCGGTGAATCTTCTCCATTCGTCTGACTATTACTGTGTACCACCAATGCAATGGGGGCAGGTGAGAGACTCCAAGTGACTCCCAGGGTTCTTTTGCTTGCATGCAGCAGCTTAATATCCAATACTACTCTAAAATACTTTAGCAGCTCGATGCTACCCAGCCTCTGGGGGTCTCCACACTGAGACCTTGTATCTTCTTGTGAAGAGTAAATGTCAGCACCGTCGGCGTTAATTCCTAGCCCGTCTCGAGATGGCCATTGGTCAATGACTTTCAGGGCGCTCTTCATTACGTTAATAATAGTAGGTAATTCCCTGTTATTACTACTACTCCTATGTCTTTTGCATACGCCGCTAGTTTGGGTGCTTTCTCCTAGAATTCCTTTAGTAATTTGTTGACCGCTAGTAGCCATAATAATGTTGGGAGTACACTTCCTTGTGTCATTCCACTCCGTTCTTATTTTCCTGTGCCCAAAAAAAATTTTAGGGCCGGTTGTTTAATGGCTGGTTATCACTTTCTCCCAGCTAAACATCGTTATGGACGTTTTCGACATCATGTCCATAACATGTGATCGATAAAGCAGTCGTATTTAACCGGAGCTTCTGCCTCCGAATTGTGTTAACGGAACATCGAAAACCGGCCTTAAATCTACAAAGAAATAGCGCGGGTTCTACGGTAATTAAAAACTAAAACTAAAAAATAAAACATAATTTATTTGTACTTTAAAAATCGGATTAGGTATAAATATATAGTTACACTTCGTTTCCAATTATTTACCCTCCACTGTAATTATATATGTACTCTGTATCTAAAGGCCATTGCATAAATAAATAAATCAGAACGGCACAAGTGCTTTCATTGTCACTTCTCTTCTACAGATTTAAGCTTCGAATGCCTCCCGTCTACATTATCGACTGACGTAAATGTGAAGAAGGAGGGAGAAAAGTATTTTGGCGTCCATTAGTCAATGGTAACTCCAAGCTTTTTGTATACAGAGTAAATTCGAGTGTGAGGAAACCCCCATCTACCATTCATAAGATGCATACATATGTACATGCATACGTACTAGGGATGTTTCGAATGTCATATTTTTCACATTCGCGAATGCGAATTTTCGGAATGCGAATGTGCGAATGCCAATGCGAATGTTAAGAATAACATTAAAAAAGCTATAATCAACTTAAGTCATCGTTTTTATTACTTAAAAATGTTGTAAATTATTAGAATATATGTCATACTTCTATATTGGCAGTCAGCAAACATTACAGTACAGACATATAAAAGAGAAAACGAAAACCTAGTAATCGTATCTAAAAAATTACACTTGAAATTAAAACAAATCGCAGTCGCGGTATCTGAAAGGAAAATTACAGAGAATTTTGAGTTTTCGTTAATTTCATGAATTTTATAACAAATTAAATTGTAGAGATGACGCACATATGCTTTTTAAGTGAAGTAAGAGGGGATAAATTAAATAATATATTTAGCTTTACATGCGTATTTCTAGAAATTTTAGCTAAAAGGTTTGCAATTATAGTTTTTTTTTTAAGATTTGTTTTTAATTTTCCACAAAGTTTAGAACTTTTTTTAGATAATAAGCTCTAATTTTATAAAAAAAATTAGCGCAAAAAAACCAAATGAAAATATTGCGAATATTATATAAAGATCACTACAGTTTTGAGTGAGTCTTTATAGTTATTTATTCGTTATTACCTGGTTAGGTTAGTCAGAAAACTTGTACTCAGTGAAAAATGGAAATATATGTTTGAATTAAACATTCCAAAATAATAAAGTGCTAATCATTCTACAAATTTTCAAGACGGGTTTTCCAGGTAGCTTTAAAATAAAAATTTAATACTTCATCATAAAGTTTCAGTTTATATAAGTAAACATCGTCAGCAAAGGGGCTTAAGCACCTCAAAGTAGAATAATACTCTTCAAATTTTTTCTTCAAACCCTACTGAGGATACGTCAAACTCGCCTGGATATATTCGTCACATATATTCACAGATCCTAATAAATGAAAAACCTCCGCTAGCGTAAAACGTCCCTGTAGGATCTCGGAATAGACTTAGAGCACACCACAAACTAGACTGCAAGTGATTGTAAGTAGTCCAAAGTTTGGTCCAAGAACATGAAAAATTCTATTTACATTTAACGTTAAATGTCCTTGGCTCGGACCAATTGTCCGCTTCTGAATTACATTGCGACCAATTTTGAGGAAAAAAAAACAAAAATAAAACTTGCGCCAGCTGCGATTCGAACCGGGGTTTTCAGATAACTCTAAGCGGATACTCTCTCTACATGCCAACGCCGCATATGAAAATTTGTTGACTAAGTGCCTACATATCAGTAAATTGTTAATCAAACACATTGTCCGCTATTGCGTGACATTGTAACCAATTTTAGAACAAAACTCATACCTTATGGATTACATTCGGACCACTTTTAGTACAATTCACCTGTTCTACATTACATTGCTTTAAATTTTTGGACTATCTTTCGTCTAGATACAAAACTACTATACTTACGACTATATTTTTGAGCAATTGGACCACTCTTTCCTTCAGGGCTACATTTGCGTCAAAACTATCTCCCTTTGTTTGCTGAATCCAAACTCACTGCGCAGATAGTTTACTGCCAATATAGAAGTATTAAATACATATATGATTATTAGAAGATTGAACGAGTGCTTAACCTATACAGTGTTTTAAACTAGTAGTCAAAGTTCGAAAGGGGCATATTATATTAAAAAAAGTAATTTTGCTGCCCTTTCTCCCATGAGGCGATTTCTTAGAAGCTCGTATGTAAGGCCGGCTGCACTGAACAATTGCTCACTTGGAACGCTGGCGGGGCGGAGCGCTCAAATATTTGCGGGCAAGATCTCTTAATTTGTCGTATTTTAGTTCAGTTTTCCACCAATCGAGAGGATTTTCACCGGGATAAGCTCGTTTTTCATTAAGATAGGCCTTAAATTGAGCCTTCGCTTTCGCTGAAGGAATATAAAATTATTTCTGGGTGGCTTATAAGACTTTTACAGGTCTATTCTGCGCTGGTAATAAAAAGTTTGTAACCGGTAAATAAAGCTCCTGTCAATTTTTGAACCCTTTTCGCATTCTATGTACTCTTGTAACCGGTAAATTGCGTTACCATCTCATAAGCTGGTAATAAAGTATTGTCCCGTGAAATATGCATTGCCAGAATCTGCACAATTCTTCATAGCTGAATTGCTGAATATTTTAACTGCATTACCAACGAACCTAGAATCGCGGTGAAAAGAACTGGTAACAATTTTTGGTAATAAAATTTCCCGGTTACAAAATCTTCGGTAACGTGCAGAATAGACCTGTTGGCAGTACTTGTTGAAGGCCAATCAATTTGCTTGATATACTACTTAACCGTTTAGCGCCTGAAGCTAAAAGCCTGTAATTATCCGCATAACGAATGCGAATGAAAATATTCGCAACATCCCTGATACGTATACACGAAGCATACAAACATGTGTATATATGTATGAACGCATGGAAGTGTGTGCTTGACTGCTGCGGATGCCAGCTTAAAAGCTGTGACGTTCGTTGAATACATTTAACTAGGTTACTGATAAAGGGTGTTCCATTTGAAATCGCCTGTACAAATGTTAATAATACATATATAAATCCATGCGAACGTTCTTACTCGTAACTAACTATGAATGAATGAATAGTGAATTCAAGGTGGTTTAGTATATAAAGTGTGTGTAGGAATATGTACATAGGTGCATATTATCTTTAGTTTTTGTATAAATTTTCCCTACTCTGACAAATTAACACAATTTAAATGTGTATTCCTATTACAATTCAAACTCAGAACTACTTGCATTGTTTTAAAATACAGTCGGCCACTTGAACGGCAAGCTTTCCCAGCTTTTTAAAAAATTAATAGAGCCAGTCATAGGCTAACTTCATTATTATTAATTATAACTAGCGTACCCGGCGAACTTCGTCTCGCTCAAAATTAATTGTTTGTTGGAACATTTTGGTACAACACTTTCACTAACTATTCACTTAACGATTACCAGTGGCACATTTATCCGCTATTATTATGGGCTTTTAGTTTTCAGATGGCATATCTTCCATTGCCAAAGCGTTGTGTCCGTGACGAATTTCTGGCAAGTTGCAATGGTCTGGCGCTTCATAGCAAAGATAATCGCCCAATGGTGATCAATTTCGATATCAGAGTTGTCAACGAAATAAATTTTAATAACTTCCTTCTCTCCATTCACAGTCTTAAACAATGATCTGGTTCGGTGTTGAATCTGTACAGCATAGTTGGTGGCAAGTTCAAAATGAGTGATTATCGTTTGTCCACATAAATCTAGTATACATAGACTTATTTGAGGTGCAATCCTTTAACTGCTTAATCGTTGCATTTGTGGGCATTCATCAAGAATTGCCCTTTCTCTAGTAATTCGCCATAAAGTTATGAGCTCAGGGGTTCTGGTGGTTCAGTTAACTGTAGTAATTTGACTTTAACTTCGGCAGAACTCAATCCTGTTGTCTCCGAAAAAAAAATTTACGCATTAACAAATTACATCAGATGGACCAAGATGAGCCGAGACCAAAAAACTTTTCCAATTGCTTCTCTCCTGCGCGAATTTGCGCCAGTTGGTTATCCCGGGCGCAGACAGGTCCTTCTGCACTTGGTCCTTCCATTGCGTTCGTGGGCGCCCTTGCTTTCGTTGTCCACCCATGGGTGCGAAGTCGAAGGATCTTTTCACCGGAGAGTCATCATCCATGCGTACAACATGTCCAAGCCAACGCAATCGCTGTATTTTTCTCGTGAGCCAATGCTCTATATTCTGATCGGCGATTGATTTACGGACACTGAAAGTACAATGTCGAAGAATTCAAACCATTTTCGAAGCAATCGAATCATATTCGCAAGTTAAGACTTCTTATCGATGGTTTCGCCCGAAAGCAAATTAGCCCACGGAAACAAAAATTTAACCGCTTCGAGGAAAATTAACCCGATGATAACGCTGATTTTATATTTTGAATTAAAATTCCATCATTCAGTTTTCAAATCCGGCAACTGTAAATGGATCCGGCAATAATGTACAATACTCTCTAACCTAACCTAATCTACATAATTTGCTTAGCATTGATACAATTTTGAACCTGGGCAACCCTTTCAACTGTAATATAGCGATCAAAATTAAAGAAATAAAAACATTGCCTATACAATTTTTTCGGATTTCCTTTGGCAGAGACAAACACAACAAAAAGACAGCTCATATAGGACAATCCATTCTAGAGCTATGCTCGGTATTGCGGAAGCAACTTTGTT